>NC_050576.1:82161405-82461405 GCF_011100635.1 Trichosurus vulpecula | reverse complement strand
GGCTATAGGAGATGGGGAGCGGTGATCATTCCCTGTGTCCTGAAATAGCAATCAGATAGCCAGTAACAGCTCAGACCATTAGCCTCTAATGTGTTAGAGTGGGGACTAAGCTTAGCTGGAGAAAAACACTTCCCATATGTATGGGGTTTCAGCGTTTGCAAAGCACTTGATCCTCATAGCAAACCTATTGGTAGGTGCCAGTATTTTTCCCATTTTGCAGATGGGCAAACCTAGGCTCATTAATTACCATTCACTAACATGTGAGCAGAGATCAGTAGACCTGTGGTGGCAGGACAAAGAATGGGTAAGTTCTGATGAGTGGAGGAATGGAAAAGATCAAAATCTTGGGATGATCTAGAGAAGACTGATCTGCATGTTACAGCACAACAGAGGATAGCCAGGGATAGACTAAGGATTAATCTCAGAGATATCAAATTAGAAAAGAGGATGCAAACACAGAGGGCACTGAAGATGAATTTTAACAAGTTCAAATTTTGCCAGAGCAGGCCATTGATATAGTAATTAAAGCTCTAATTCCACAACAAACCATAAAAAGAATTATGCAAGAAGGCAAGTACTTATTTATTTAACTTCAAAAGCTTTAAATTCCATGTACTGGGGGGTGGATAAGCTGCTGTTGGTTTTCTTCAAGTTAATAATATTCAGTTTCTCCCTGGACATCTTACTCCAATGTTACATCATAACAGAAGTGACCCTGAGCCCTTTTTTCAATCTTATTTGATATTAATATCTCTTATGTTTACGTTATCTTCATTTCTAAATAATCCCTCTCCTCTCTCCTGCTCAACCATCTATTCTTCATAACAAAGATTAAAGAAAGAGAAAAGAAAAAAGTCCAGAAAAATAGCCAACATATCAAACACGTCTTATAGTATACGTAATATTCTAAACCCCATCGTCTTCAAGGAAGGGAAAGAGATGCATTTTTTCAACTGTTCTTGGGAGCCAAGCTTTGAACAGAAATTATTGGAGGCTATACCAGCAAAACACAAACCCTGTTAGGTACAGCCTGGCTGGAAAAGTCTTTGAACATGAGACTAGTGGTAGACTAAAGGTCTGTCTTCTGGTCAGCAGCAAACTTTTATCAAGTACCAACTGGGGTTGCTAGGTGGCACAGTGGACACAGTGCTGGGCCTGAAGTCAGGAAGACTCGTCTTCCTAAGTACAAAGATGATGACCTTCTAAACAACTGAGAGGTATACAGAATGGAAGTCATGATAAAGATGAAGAACAAGTTTAAAGGTCCTAAGGCACAAGAAAAAAGCAAATGCTAAAAGATTATGATCAAAGAAGGGAACTGTATATTTAATGAATAAGATGGAACACATGTGAGAACTGGATGAAGGATGGGATTTTCTGTGTACATAGCTGAGGAAGAAGAGAGAAAAAGTCACAAAATTGAGTAGTTTGAGGAATTGAGAAATAAGATACTTGATAGTGTATCAATATATAAGTTATAGTCCCTTAGTATGAGGGCAGACGACAGAAGGATGGAAAGACTGTGAGCCAAGCACTGAACTCATTAGCGAAAGTGAATGATCTAGTGGAGATCTATAAATAATAGTCACAGGGATCTGGACTGGTTGATAGATTTATATAGTGTGAACCCAAAGGAGGAAAGTTTGCTTACTGAAAGAGGAAGGCAAAGAGTCTGGAAGTGGCTACAGGAAGCAAGGAGTATTCCAATTCTACCACAACCAGTGGGGTAGGGGGAGAAATACTTTAAGTATAACCAGTACTGGAAAGGTTGTCAAGGAAAGTGGTGTTGTCAAAAGAAAGTCATGCCTCAGTGAGGGCTTGAAGATGGAAGAAATGCAAAAGAAAGAGGTTAAAGATAAAAGATTGTTACTTGGAGAGCAGGCAATCCAGAAGGCACAGTGGATGGGAGTGGATCTGGCATGGAACACAAGGTTGGGTAGGGTTAAGGTGGATAGGCAAAATAAAATGATGAATTAAAGATTAGCAATTGGGTTCGTATTATTCAGAGTATTTGGGATGGGATGAATACAAGGGAATGGGAGAATGATAATCATGGAGCAGTGACTCCACACCATCCAAGATCCTTCTTCGACGTTGGGCAATTTGACAGCTAGAGATGTTGTATCCTGTGACATTAAGAAGGCCCAATTCAAAGCATATAGAAGTTCAAGGAGGTATGGGACCACATCAGGATATAGGGTAGGCCTGCACTACCTGTTGCCCTCAGGCCACTTGTGGCATGCCAGAGAATTTCTGGAGACCTGTGGAAAATGAAGAGGAAAACATCCTTTGTATGTAGAGGAAATCCACTGGGCCGCAGGTTGTGCTGGCCTTCCTGGAGACAGCTTTAAGGGGCGATAGATGGAAAAGGTCCTGTTTGTAGCAGACTGCCTGTTGCTGGAGATGGTTCTGGTACAGGGCCCCACTCAGTCAATGTCCTAGTGTATCTAGCACAGAAGATAGACTGGGAAGTCTGCAGGTATTCCCCAGCTGTGAGAGCTTCCCCACCTCCTGAAACCCAAGGTGACTTTGGCTCAGGGATGGATAAAAACGAAGCCTGCAGATTTTCTGGGTGGTAGGAGTCCGAAGAATAATCTAGCCAAGTTTGCAAAGGCTCACCGCCAGAAACTCAGCCACCAGTTAGGCACTGTTTTGTAGTGGAAAGTGTATTGGACTAGGTTCACATCCTGGCTTTGTGTCTACTTGAGTTCACAATTTAGCCTCTCTGAACCTCGGTTCCACTTTCTATAAAATGATGACCTCTAAAGCCCCTTCCAGCTCTAAATTTATGGTCATATAATCTCCAAAGTCCCTATTACAAGGTATGAATCTTGGTGCTGATATTTTTTTAGCCATGCTCATGCACAAAGACTGTCTGTTAAGCCATAAATGTTTGTAATCTGTGTTGGTAAAGGGAATACCCACACTAATGAAATTATAGATCCTTGAAAAATATTAAATGCTAATAAGACTCATCTTCCTTGGTACTCTTGGCTCCTTTGCATTTCCTTCATGCCATGGCACTGTTCCCAAAAGCTGAGCTGTTTGCAATCAAAAATCAAATATAAATTCAGAAAGGAAGACTTTTGCTTATAGTCCTTTCTCAACTCCTTCCTCTTCTCCTTGACACTCCAACTCTCCCACAGATTAAAAAAGACTATAAAGAATAACGTATAAAGCTGTCATGTTTTCTTCACAGATACAAACTCTGGCTTACTTTTGATAAATATTTTCATCTTAGATTTGCACATAATATTGAATTTTATTTTATGGGCATTTTCTTTAGACAAATACCACAAACCAATGAATTGCTAAAAATACAATGAGGTTGGTAGTTTCTGTTCCTATTAAAAGGTTGCTTTTCTGTATTCTTAAATGAAGCAAGCAATGACTAATCAGAATTTAGTAGTGAAACAAAACATTGGATAGGATTATTTATGGTGCTCCAGAAGCCATCCCCTATAGGAAAAGTTCAAAGGAATCAGCTACCCCTTCCTCCAACCGATAAGCAGCTATCATTACTTCATTATTGAGCTAATTATGTCTCTTTTGGCTTTAACTCTCCATTAATTTATAGTGATTTATTTTTGTAAGGGAGGATGAGAGGCTGTATTGGAATGTCTTTGCCTATATAAAATAGTGCTGGTTATAAATCAGGATAATAGGTCTAGGGTAGGAGTTCTTAACCTGGGGTCCACAGATAGAATTTGGGGGGTCTTGGATAGGGTAAAATTCATTTCAATATAATTTTAGTTTTCTTTGTAATCCTATGTATTTTATTTTATGCATTTAAAACATTATTCTGAAAGGTCCATAGGCTTCACCAAATTACCAAAGGGGCCATTCCCATTAAAATGTTGAGAATATGTCCTTTTAGTAACTATAGAGTCTTCTTACCTTTCATTAGAATGTAAGCACTCTGTCCTTTTATCTTTTCAGGTGCCTTGTACTCAGCTACTTAATAAATGCTCCTGAATAGACTAGGTACTGGACTCGTGATTTCTTTGATACAGGAAGCTCCCGGAAGAAGAAATTCCCTCAGCCAATGAAGCTTGGAACTTTCTCTGCAATTTATAGAGAATTGTCCAGTACACATCGGAACAGTCTACGATGCCAGTCTTTCAAAAAGAAGGAAGGAAGGAAGAGGAAGAAGAGAAAGAGGAAGGGGAGGGGAAGGGAGAGGAGGGGAGGTGAAGGGAGGGGAAGGGAAGCGAGGGGAAGGAAGGGAGGTTTCCAGAGCCATTATCTCCTTTACTATACTCAGAGACAAGGCTTCCCTAGTTGGTACATACCTTCACAAGAAAGGAGGGAGCCTAGAGGCATCTAAATGGCATTGTGGATAGAGTGCTAGACCTGGAGTCAGGAAGACCTGATTTTAAATCCAGCCTTAGATACTTATTAGCTGTGCGACCCTGGACAAATCATCTAATTTCTATTTACTTCAGTTTTCTCAACTGTAAAGTGGGGATAGTATCACCTACCTCTTAGTGTTGTTGTGACAATCAAATGAAATAATACATGTACTTTTTATGAAGATCAATTGGGATAATGTTTATAAAGTGCCTAGCACACAGTAGGTGTTATATAAATGCTTATTCCCTTCACCCTTCCCCATCAGAAATTCTCTCCAAGGTCCTATATGAACCTGTTTAATGGTGTATGATTAGCAGATGTCAGGTCCCATTAAAGTTCTGACAAAGCACTAAAGAAAGCCATGCAAAGCTTTTCTTGTTTAATAATGATAAAATGTTACCAAAATGTTTCCTGGATATTTTCTTCTTCCAACCCAACACTGAATTTCTAACTTTTAATCTCCTCCCACTTTCTAGATGTAGGGATAAGTACACTGTCCTTGGTATCCAAAACCATGCCACCTCCTTTTCTTCCCTGTGCCTATCATCACTCAACATGTACTCTTTGATTCCTTCTACACTGTTGTCAATTTCTTAGCCTCACCTCCTTTATGTCAATCAAGTCAACCACTATCAGAAGTAAAGACTTTTGACTTGCCTAGTACTGCCTTGGTTCCCGTTCATATGGATCTTAAGTACATAGGTAATTTGAGTTTGGTCCCCTAGAAATCAATCTTTTGATTCTTCTACTATGTTATGATTTCTTAATCACTTTTATCTACAAGGCATCCCTAGCAGGAAAATCTTGGAACATGACCAGTTCACTACCAATGAAGCAACAAGCAATATTTGATGTCACACAATTCCGCTGGGCTGGAATCAAGTGCATCTAAACGGCTGAACAGTGAACTGAAATGAGATAATTAAAAGCAGAATTGGGCAGCTAGGTGGTGCAGTAGATAGAACACTGAGTAGCTGGAGTCAGGAAGTCAGGAACACCTGAGTTCAAATGTGACCTCAGACACTTAAGGCAGCTAGGTGGCACAGTAAATAGAATACTGACCTGGAGTTAGGAAGACTCATGTTCAAGAGTTCAAATGTGGCCTCAGATACTTAATACCTGAGTGACCCTGGGCAAGTCACTTAACCCTGCTTGCCTCAGTTTCCTCATCTACAAAATGAGCTGGAGAAGGAAATAGCAAACCACTCTGGCATCCTTGCCAAGAAAACCCCAAATGGGGTCACGAAGAGTTGGACATGGCTGAACAACAGCAAGAGCAGAATAAACAGAAGAGACAATTTATCATATGATGCAGCATAGTTCTGGACTTCTAGAAAACCACAGGAACAAACAGATTAGCTTTGCCTTCAGCAGCCAGGGACCAGGTGGCTGTTTTTAAAAGGGATGTTACAGTGAAGGGACAGATTCACAAATACACATTTTAAAACACATCATCTCTACGTACAAATAGCAATCAGCATCAATCTTCAAGCCTAGGACCACAGACTGAGAACCGAAAGGTACCTCAGAGGCTGCTCAGCCCAGCCTCCTATCTCATAGTCACTTAAGCTGGTCCTGTCGGCCAGAATGAAATAGCTGCTTCTCACAGTTTGGGTTGATCTCTTAGACTTCTAACTTTAACTTAAGCCATCTACTTGGAACCAGACTGACCAGTTTCTCTCCGATCACACCAGTCCCCTCCAGATTTTGGTCTCCTTATGCACTCAAGTGATAGTTAATAAATACATTTCAACTAACCTACTTTTTATGGATACTTATTAGTTTATGGTACTGTTTTTAAGCTGTTCACACAGGATGACTAAATTGCACTCAAAGTTTCGTTTCAAGTAGATTATAATAAAGCAGTTTATGGGTCCAAACTTGTCTGATTCTTGGGAATCAGAAAGTTGGAGAGGTGGGATTAAACAGGCCATTGGCAGGTGGAAAAGAAGTGTAGACTTCTCATAGCAATGCTTTCCCAAGATATCTATTTGATGAGGCTCCTGCTTCCACAGAGGGCACTGAGGGTATTGGAAGGCCGCTGGTGTTTATTGATTCCTAGTACTTGGAAAAGAGAACTTTGGTTCAGTATAAACATTTCAACCAAATAATTAGACCTGGGATTCCCATGCTCTCGGAGATAGCTGATAAGTCTAGCAAAAGGAAATTTGCCATCTAGCTAGCTGAGGAGAGCCACCAAAAGAGGACCTCCATTTCATTAGGGATGGAGAACAGGAGGTCATGTGAGGTAATTGCAGAGACCACGCCTTTTCTCTCTTTCTACCACAGATAAACAATAGTACATATGCACTCAGTGAAACTAGTCTTTGAGCTAGATTAAAAAGGTAAAGTAACCACAGGACTGGAGAAAAGCCAACATCCCAACTTTCCAAATAGGGAAGAGAATGAATTCTGAATATTCTATGCTATGAGTTTGACCTCATTTGATGGCAACATTCTAGAGAATTACCATTAATGGGATGGTTTATGAACATTTAATAAAGGAAGCAGCGATCTCAAAGAGCCAGCACAGGTCATGACAGGCTAACCCTAATTCCACATTTCACAGGATTGCTAAACTAGTAGATGAGGGCATGCTTTAGATATTATTTACCAAAATCGTAGCAAAGAATTTTTTAGTGAGACTGTATTCACTTGCCTAGAAGGAGACTGGCTACATCTTTCCCCTTGGGGTTCTGGGGGCACTTCTGTGGGGTTGGAAGGGAGAGAACTAGGATGTTAAAAGATTCTGACATGCTAGGACATTGGGACAAATCAAACAATATGAAAGCCCACATACTGGAATGATTACCCTACTGTTAATTGTGATTAGGGCCCTACTTCCATTTAACCAATGAACATCACTTAGCTTTCACAAAGGTGTGTTGACTTCAAAGACATAGCAAGCAGAGAAATTATAAATATTTTTGAAAAAGACCTGGGAGCATACTCTCCCCTGTGCCACTCCAGTCTCTAGGGAGAGTGGCCTCAGATTTAATGCAGTTTCCGCCTAGCCTAGGTCCTACCAAATTCACTTCCAAGTGCATCATGGTCAATTGACAGAGGAATATGAATCTTTGCTCTTGAAGGACTGGGCCTGGCAAAGGACTTGAAGCTTCTCTCTTCAATATCTGGATCCTGTCAAATACCAGCATAGACTCTGCTCTTCCTCCTAGCTGGTTATTCTCCTGACTTTTATGAAGCTCATGAGGTCACAGCCATGTCCAACTCTTCCTAAAAGCAGAACAAAATAAATACATCAGAGACAGAGCAATAGTTGTGTCATACGCTTTTAGTTTCATTTGGAGGCCCTATTCAGGAGATCAAGACTTAAGTCCTCTTCCCCACACTAAGGCCTTATTCGTCACCTTCTTCAGTGCCAGTCATACTGGAAAGAACCAGAGACAAAAGGCTGGCCCTGGATGACTAGTGCCCTTTGAATACACCCCATTTCTGACTATGCAGCTAAACAGTGGTTTGACTCCTCCTCTCATGGTTAGCAGACCAGAATCAGCTACAGAACATCTCCAAATGCTCCAACTAGGGGAACAGGGCCTTTTCACTCCATATCATCTGTGGTTAACTTCAGCTTATCTTGTATGTATTGCATTTGCATATAATTATTTGCATGTTGTTCATCCCCAGCTCCATTAGATTGTAAGGTCCATTAGGGCAGTGAGTATTTTTGCTTTTCTCTGTATCTCCAGTGTTTAGCACAGCGTCTGGCCCATAATGGACAGTTAATAAATGCTTGTTGACTTGACTAAACAAAAACAGGATCTCCTACGTCTTTGACATAAGTAATTATATATTTGAAATATGTATTAAATATATTCCAATATATTTTCAATATATATTGAAAAATATAATATATAATTATATATTTATATATATATATATAAATATATACACACATATATATGTGGAAAAGAGATTGAGGTTTAAAGTATCATAATATTAGGTGGATTCTGAACTAACTGAATATCCAGATACAGAGACTATAGTTGTTATTGAAGGTCTCCAGTAGATCACCTTCCCCACTCCCTATATCTGTATTTGGGCCTGTGCTGTTAAATACTTTACTCAATTTTGTAGATGAAGGCTTTGAAGGCATACTTAGCAAATGTACTGATGTCACGTACCTAGAAGGGATAGCTAATATACCAAAGTATAGAACTAGGATTTTAAAAGATTCTGACATGAGAACATTGCTACAAATCAAACAATGTAGAAGTTAATTAGGATAAAAGGACAATCTTACACTTGGATTTAGCAGTGCCCTGGAGCTCACTCAATACAGGTTACAGAGACCTAACTGTTAGGTTTGCAATATGAGCATTAATACCTCAAAAATTAGCAAATGCTCCAAAGCAGAGTTTTATTTATTGTATTCTTGTTTGTCTAGATTTAAGAAAGTGATGGGGGAAATGATAATATTGCAGATTAAATTAAAAATATATCTTGCGGACTCTCCCCCTCCCCCCACCAGAGAGCTGGTTGTTAAACACTGACTAGCACACATCTGTTTGGATTCAAAAATTGACTTCATAAGTAGCAATTTGTCTGAAAAAGATCCGAGTGTTTTAGTAGCCAAAAAACTCAGTGTGAGTCAACAATGTGATATAATAGCCAAGGGTGGGGGGGTGGGGTGGATTTATGCAATCGTGTTCAGTTCCAGGCACCAGATCTACAAGGAGCAAAATTTTCACCTGCTACAATTGAGGAAGTAGGTGAGGGCATAAATTTGGATCTCTTCTAAATCTTACCTTTAAGAAGGTGACTGCTTGAACACATCGGTCTCTTATAAGCCACACATTTCTTAAAACTGCTGACTTTCTATACAATGTATGAGTCATTATTCTATTTACAATTTAACTTACTTATTATTTCCTCTTCACTGCAGTGGAAATGCATACAATTGGTGGAATTTCTTCCTAATATAGGCATTGAACAACAGCTTCATTGATTTCTGAATTTATCCAGTTATTTCTCATGTCATTCAAATGGTTATAAAAAGCTACAAAAAGTTTTGATTTTTTTTAAAAAAGGATCTTCTGAATTAGAGAACTATTGAGATCCTCAGACCCAACTACAGGGTGTAAGGCTTGAATTGGAATCTAGAAGTCCTAAGTTCAAATTCTGCTTCAGACATTTTTAACTCTGTGACCCTGAGCAAGATACTTAACCTCAGCCTGCCTCAATTTCTTTATCTGTAAAATGAAGATAATAGTATCTATCTATGTGGGTGATTGTGAGCATAAAATGAAATAAAATGTGTAGCCTTTTGCAACCCTTAAGTTGCTACATAAAGTCTGCTGTCATTATTTTCCTCTGCGCTTCTAACCATCCTTTATAATAATTGTATTATAAGTTTCTGCCCTGCACCTCCACTCGTCTTCATGATGTTCACATACATGCACTCCTTCCTAAACTTAGTGTGAAGTTAACTTCCCTCTGCAATTCTGCATCCTTGTCATGTTGTATAGTTTGATAATAACCAGTGAGTGATACCATCACAAATCAAAAAGCATGAGCACTTCCATAAACCCAGGAGCCAGGACTAGTGTGACATGGAAGAGGGAAATAAGATCTACAGAGATTGTATGATGCAGATTCAAGCCTCATTCCTTCAATGCAGCAAACATTTATTCCTTTTCTGTCTAAGTCTCCCAGCTAGATGAATGCAAAGACAAAATTGAAACAGTCCTTGCTCTCAAGAAGCTTACAGTCTGCTGAAATTTTCCTTACTAAAGCTTTTCAAGCCCCACCTGACAGTTAGAAGTGATCTCTTCTTTCCCCAAGAACTTTGTTGGGATCTCTCCTCTTCCTTGGTCATATCCTAATTTGCATTACAGTATTTATCAAGAACCAGTATTGGGCCCCATGCAGCATCGTTTCCTAGTCATTCTGAATAGTCAACCTCACTCTAACCAAGGTGAGGCCTGGGTACAAGGACCATAGTCACCAGCACAACTAAACTCTCCCCACTGTGTCGGTTACTCCGAATCAGCACCTTCATTCTCACTCCTTGTAATGAGCTAACTGGGCTTTCAGCACTGGTCCTCTGCAGGAAGAGATGTGTTACCACTGCCTGAATTGAAGTGAACAAGGGAACAAGTATTCTCCTGGGTGCAGCCCATTGTTCTAGAGAGGTGATTTTTTTCAGGAGTCTGAGCTTGGTAGAAGCAGCAGAGAAGGAAAGATCTAGGTGGATAAGATCAGTGAGGGCCTTTACTATAGCTACTGAGAACAACAGAGGAAATGACCCCAGGAAGGCATTGCCAATGACTTCCAAATTACCCACCCTGAGTTAGAGCTCCACCCATACCACTCTAGTTACAGTAGTGCTGCTGGGCACAAAATTTTAGGAAAGATGCCAATAATCTACAGAACGAGCCAGATAAGGAAGGGCCTGGATTACATTCCATAGTAGGACCAGTCAAAGGAAGTGGTGATATTTAGCCTTAGAGAAGCAATGGCTAGGCAGGCAGAAGGGTTGAAGATGATAGCTTCACTCCCTGGCCATCTTTAGGCCAGCTGCCTTGCCGCCTGGACCAGAAATCACGCTCCAAGAGGACCAAGAACTTACAGTTTAGAGTCCTACTGGCTTGGTTACTGGTTGTCTCAGTCACCCTTTATATCTATGCTAGGCTGTCTTATTGTCCAAGCACTTGATCCTACCCCACCCTCCACCCCTTTCCAGTTCTAGAACCATAATCAAATCAAGTCCATCGTTTCCACCTGAAAAGGACTTGTCAATTTACTCCCTTATGCTTCAGCTGACCATCCCAATAACTTTCTAAACTAAATCCTTTTCTAGCCACCATTCTCCTTTATGTATTGTCTCTTCCTATTAGAATGTAAGCTCCTTGAGAGGAGGACTATCTTTGATTTTATATTTGTACCACCAGCCTTCAGCATAATGCTTGGCACAAAGCAAACCTTTAATAAATTCTTATGCATTTATTTATATATCTTCAATATTTGAAGAGTTATCTTAAAACTGAGCACCATGTTAAATGATAGGAACACAAATAAAAGCAGAAAAGTAGTCCCTCCCCTCAAGTAGTCTAATGGGACAAGGCAAAGCATGAAAGGAAGATTAAAATGGGGATGTGAGTGGGGGAGGGGGGAAGGAGGGAGACAGAGACTGACAGATAGAGACAGAGACAGACAGACAGAAAGAGAGAAAGACAGAGAGAGAGAGAGGAAGAAGAAGAAGAAGAAGAAGAAGAAGAAGAGACAGACACAGAGACAGAGAGAGAGAGAGAGAGAGAGAGAGAGAGAGAGGGAGAGAGAGAGAGAGAGGAAGAAACAGAGACACAGACAGACAGTGACAGATACAGACAGACACAGAAAGAAAGAGAGAGAGAGAGAGACTATATCAGTAAGGCAAGACTCATGACCTCGAGGATGACCATGAACATGCCTGAATGGTTCAGAATCATGAAGTAAGAGAAATTCTCTAGGTAGAAGGTAGAGACAGTATAACATTTATTTAGACATGAGAGAACCCAATCCCAGGACTAGTAATTCCAATTCCATATACTAGCAATAATATTCCAAAGCCAGTAAGCCCACCTCAATGTAGCAAGAAGGAAATTATAACACAATATTATATCAAGGAGCCAAGTCATCCTATAACTTCCCCCCCTCCTAGGACCTTCCTGTAAACAATCACTCAGGAATCACTCTCCTCTGCAGCTCTGTGGACTCCAAGTTAACTGCTCCTTCTCCTTAGGCTGAATTCCAATTCCTGTAGCTCTCACTGCCTCACTGTCTTCTAGATGTCTGCTTCTTTCAGGCCCTATGCTAAGTTCTAGCTTTATTAAGAAAGGCAAAAACAGTCCTTGCTCTCAAGAAGAACAGAATAAGGAGGGAGAGAATATAAGAAGAACTACACTCACACACTAAGATATAGATAAGATAAATTGAAGATAATCAACAAAGGGAACTTTAGTCTTAAGGGGAATTAGGAAAAGCTTGTTAAAGAAAATAGGAATTTATCTGAGACTTGATCATTCCGGGCAAGAGGGACTGTTGGTAAAAAATGCCCATAGTTGGGAGATAGATGGTCTTTGCCAGGAACAATGAGGAGGCCAACGTCACTGGATTTCAAAGTACAAAGGGAGTGAGGTATAAGAAACTGGAAAGGTAGGAAAGTGACAAGTTATGAAAGGCTTTAAAAGGCAAACAGAAGACTTTATATATGATACTGGAAACAAAAGAGGGAGCCACAGGACTTTACTGAATAAAGAGGGTGGGGGGAAGGTATGTGTGGCCTGATCATACTTGTGATTTGGGAAGATCAATTTGACAACTGAATGGAGGATGGATTGGAGTGAGGAGAGACTGGTGGCAAGGAGACAAACCAGTAGGCTAATGTAATAGTCCAGGTGTAAGGCTATAAGAGCCTGCAGTAGAGTGGTGACAATGTCGGAGGAGAGAAGACAAACATGAGAGACGTTATGAAGGTAGATTTGGGCAACTGACTGGATGTGGGGGAGGGGAGAGTGTGAGGTAGTGAGGAGTCAGGGATAACAGTAAGTCTCCAGCCTAGGTGACTGGGAGGATGGTAGCACCCTCAACAGTAATAGAAGTTAAGAAGAGAAAGTTTGAGGAGAAAGATAAGTTCAATTTTGGATATGGTAAGTTTAAGATATCTATGGGACTTCCAATTCAAAATGTTCAATTGGCAGTTGGAGACACAAAACTAGAAGTCAGAATAGCACTGCTGCCTAGAGGCCACATGTGGCCTTCTAGGTCTTTGGGTGTGGCCTTTTGACTGAGTCCAAGTTTTACAGAACAAATCCTTTTATTAAAGGGCTTTGTTCTATGAAGTTTGGATTCAGGGAAAGAGCTGCACTTAAGGACCTAGAGGGCCATGTTTGGCCTCCAGGCCACAGGCTCTCCACCCCTGGAATAGAGGTTAGGAATGCATGAGTAGATTTGAGAATCATCTACATATAGATGTTACTTGAACCCACTGGAACTGATGAGATCACCAAGCAAAACAGTGTAAAAAGAAAAGAGAAGGGGGTCTATAAGAGAGTCTTAGATGATACCCATACAAACAATAACTTATCCATATATTTATATCCTGCTTGATTATTACCAATGTCTTTCTCCCTAAAGGATCTATGCAATGCACCAGAGGTCTTTTTTGGTGTCTTTAAATAGTTTGTAGATAGTAGTGCAACATTTGTGCTGTCCATCTATTATCTTGTCTTCTAAATGTATATTCAACCCTTCTTTTCTAGCCACATGTGTACTTGATAATGCCTTTATGCTATTTCTCATGCATAAACCATTATTGGTAATATTACGTGTTGCAGTTTTCTTATACCTATTACACACTTTGTTTTGAATTGTTTTGTTTTTAACCAAGCTTTTGTTTTAGGTTGCAGCTTGGAAACTCTGAAATTCACGTATGGATTCCCAAATGCAAACCAGTCTAATCTCTATTTGTTCAATTCTAGACCCTGTATCATTGTTTGTCTGAGATATTTGTGTTGATGGACTAACCCAGTGGGCTGCCCCATTCTACTGCTTGTCATGATCTCAACAATATGCATTCTTCATCCTCTTGGTTGAACTGGTTCCCATGCCAAGCTTAACTCAGGCTTGTTTTCCCCTCCACTGGTTTTTGCTATTTTGTGAGGCAATACTGCTTATGTTCTTCCATCAACCTCCTCCATAACGTCTTGTAAAAGAGCTTGATCCTAAATCATTGTTCCACTTGGTTGCCACATCTCTGCCTAGCAAGGAGATCATGACCAAAGTATTCATTACCTTGACCTACTCTCAGTTCATAGTAGCTTGCAGGCTTGTCCTCGGCATATGCACCTTGCCTCTGTGACAGTCTTGACAGTGTTCACTGAAGCAAATGCTACATAAACAAATAATTTTTAAAAAGAATAAACAGTCCTCTCTGAGCCCTACTGCAAAATCCTCCTTTTTACCTAAGGAACAAAATTGCTCATAGGATTAGAGATTTAGAGCTGGAAGGAAGGTTAGAAATCAGGTAGTGCAACAACCTCATTTTACATGAGGAAAGAGAAAACCAGAAAGGTCATGACTCATCCAGGGCCCCACAGGTAGTAACCTGCTGAGCCAAGATTCAAATCAAAATCATACAATCATAGATTTAGAGCTAAAAGGAACCTGAGAGACCATCCAATGCAATAAATTCATTATACAAACAAGGAAACTGGGGCCAAGGATAGTTAAGTCCCAAGGTCATACAGATAGTAATCAGGACAGGTGAAATTTGAACCTGAGGCCTCTGAATCCAAATTTAATTCTGTTTCTACTGCACTCTGTGGTGACAAGTGGATTATATTTTTTGTAATTCCTTCAGAACCACGAATGGAAAAGGCATCTGCCAAGATGACAAAAACCTTTTAAAGCTTTCTTGTAGATGTCCATTTGCTGAACTTGAGTCATGTGTGATAAATCATCTCCTGGAATCCCTTAGTCTCCATGGAATTGAAACTAGCTGCTTGCCTAGAAATATAATGGTCTGAGTGGCACATTCCTGAATGCCATGAAAGTCAATTAAAGGTTTTACACCCAGGTCTTAATTTCTCGGTGGACACTGAACTACCTGAAAATATGCATATACTAATTCAGGGAAGCCTCCCACATCTTACAGAGATGGCAGCTGGTAAGTGGTAAATAGACTCAGTCTAGTGGTAGTAACTCAGAAGATCTAGCTGGTATCATAGCTTTACCTTCATCTTGCTGGGTAGCCTTAAATTCTCCATCATTAATGTGAACCCAGAAGAACCTGCTATTAGACAAATTAGTATGTACAGTGTTGCCTATCCAAAGAAATGCCTTAATTGTATTATGAAGTACTCCACCACCATCATAATTCAGCAAATTCTGGCCCAGTTTTAGTAGCCCAGTAAAACAAGATTGGTAGATATGTCCAGGGTCCCTCAACTAAATATTTCTGTTATCCTCAGTCTTCATTATAAAGTGAAACCAAGAAATAGACAGCAGGCAGAAATAGTTGGAGAAATTGGTAGAGGTCAGAATAAAAGGTCTTTGAAAATAGCCAGCTCCTGCACCATAATAGTGTGGCATTCTCTCATAGGTCAGCAGGGGGTGTCACATCACCAGCCTTGCCACTGTCACCCAATAATCTGCTCCAGTTTTTTAAGAGAGAGGACCAAGGAAAATTCATGAGGCTCAAAAGCTCTGTGAATATCAAGGTTGGAGAGTTCACTGAAATCTAGAATCATTGAATCTTGTAATCATTTACATTAAACACAACCTTTTCCATTCACCTAAAATGTAACTTTCCCAAAGCTGTCAAGTGAATATGCCTTCAAGAGGACCTTAGAAAGCAGAAACTTTTAAAGGTTATCCCTTTGAAGATTTTTGGTTTTTGGTAAAAAACAAAGTAACTCACTTGTTTTAGAACTATTTATTAAATTGACTTAATATCTTTTTAGAAAATATAGCGGAATAATAATATAATAATAATATAGAATAATTCCTAATAAAATGGAGAATGCTTTAAAAAAAGTAGAGTTGTGTTATAACGAAAAAAGATTATATTAATTAAAAAAATTGAAAATATTAACATGTTGTCTCTTGGTCTGTCATGTTAAAAATACATGACATGTACAAATAGCAATTCCATATATTTTGAGGGATTATGAAAGAAGAGAGAGAAAATAAAAGAGAATTATATTCTGACATTTTTGTTTTTATGAGAAATAGAAAGGACTTAACATTGCTCAATTCAAGTAAACTAAAAGGCAATGATCTCCAATTTGCTTACGTAAAAATGTGGTGGCAGAAGTTGCTGCTTGATGGGGCTTAGGAGTTGATGGGGGGAGAAAGGAGGGAATGGAAATGGAGGGGGACCCAACCTTCACCTTGTTCTCTTCCTCCATATGTAAAATACTGTGTGATTCATGGTTCCTCACATAGGTGCCATACAATTTGCCTTTAGGCAGAACACCTTGGTGGATAGCTGCCAATCAATACTTAACAGTCCAAGAGTTCGGACTTAATAAGTAGGAAGTAATGCATTAACATAATGCTGTTTGTATGTTCAGGTCAACATAGCCCTAACCAATTCATTGCCTACTTCCGTTCTGGAAACAATTTTCATGAGCTAGGTAATTTTGCTGCTTAAATAGGCCAGGAAGTGTGGGTCGAGGGGCAGATCAGGTCAACTCAAGAGGATGCTAATGAAACCTTCAAATTTCTACCAGCCTGAAATTTTTGTCTTACACTGGTATGCAAAAGATCAATATAATCCAGTGCCTGGTGGAGTCATTGCTCATTATTTTGTCCAATATTGGCAGAAAAAGAATGACTGATAAGTAATTTCATTCCCCAGCACAGTGAATGAGGTTGTTATAATGTAACTAAAACCCATGGCACTGAAATTCAAGTGAAGCATGTTTTGAACACAGATGCTAGGAAATATACTGCCCCAAGAAGACAAGTGGTTTAATGGGCAGCTAGGTGGTACAGAGAATAGGGTTTTGGGCCTGGAGTCAGGAAGACTCACCTTCCTGAGTTCAAATCTGCCCTCAGATACTTACTAGCTGTGTGACCTTGGGCAAGTCACTTAACCCCATTTGACTCAGTTTCCTTATCTATAAAATGAGCTGAAGAAGGAAATGGCAAACCACTCCAGTATCTTTGCCAAGAAAATGCCAAAAGGTGTCACAAAGAGGTAGACACAACTGAAAAACAGCTAAACAATAAAAGTAAGAATAACCTTCTTTGCCCTTCAAGAAAAAGTATTGCAAAATATTCATGTTCTTCTTCTAAAATGAAGGTTCACCAGTATTTCTAGCACAGTTCATTAGGTTTCTGAAAACCCTATTCAGCTAAAAGGAAGCTTGTACGACAGTTAAAGAGTAACAACATGAATATTCCCCTTTTCTTGAAGGAAGTGTTTCCACTGCAATATCTTGTTAATGGGTGCACGGAACTTTGACAATATATACAACACAGCAAAAACTCACAAATTTGGACCAATGTTGGGGAGTAGGTGTGGGAAGAGGGAGAAGTCTGTCTTAATGAAGAGTCCAAACTGTAGAATGTTTTTCAGAAACACAATTCTAAAAAGTAACAAAACTGCTCTTGGAAAAATATTCCAAAGACCAATAATTAGCAGCATTCTATCAGGCAAACACATACATGAGCAAAATTTATTTATTCTGATGCAGAAAAATGTGCAGACTGATGTAGATTCATAGGGACTCCTTCAAACACCTTGGATATTAAAAATAAATGTATCGGTGTTAGAAGGAAGGGCAGGCAGCTGGGCCTAGTGAGAAAGAGTAACATAGTCAAGCAAGAAGAATGTCAGGACACTAAAATTCAAAATAAGTTGAGATTGTGATGAATGTGAAGGTTAATTTTTTCAAGTGCTTCTTTTAAACTTATGATGGGGCAAGAGGAAGATCAAAAAAGAGATAGACATCTGCAGGGTGGATTGTATGATAACAACTGTTAATAAAAAGAATGTAGAACTACTCTATTTTTCTGTTTTCTCTGCTGAGGAGAATGGGCTTTGGAGATGAAAGAACAGAACCCAAAATAAGTGATAAGAGAGTACCTGCCTACCTGCAATGAGCTGAAGTCACCAGGCCTAGATAAATACATCCTAGGGTACTTAACTGAAACAAATGTCAGATGTGACTACTGAGCCTCTATCTAAAAGATGATGGAGAAGAGAGAGGTACCATAGAAATGAAAAAGGAAATGTTATCCTGATTTTTGAAAAGGGGAAGAGGGAAGAATCTTCTCATTCCTGGAAAAATTCTAAATCATGCCATTAAAGTGTTGGTTTGCACACATTTAGAAAGAGAAGCAGTGATCACCAAGAGCCAGCATGGCTTCATCAAGAACACAATACTTTGTATATGGAGGTCAAGAACTGGGAGATAGAGTATTCATGGCAATGTTGATTTGGATCATGGTAGCAAAAGCCTAAAAACAAAGTAGGTGCCCATCATGGCTGAACAAATTGGGAGTGCAATAATGTAAAATAACACATTATTTTCTGACCATCTTCATGTCATACAAACATACCCATACCCTTGCCAACACTCTGCACCTGCTTTTCACTTCACCACTAAACAAACCAAAATTGTAATTCCTAGAAAGAAAGTACACATCAATTAATTGCTCCTATCCTGTGACTTCTAAAACCAAAATACCTTTCTCCAGTTGCCATAGTTATATAAGTGTCTTCTCCTAACAGAATATAAGATTCTTGTGGTCAGGTACTATAATCCTTTGTACTTGATTTCCCAGAATTTAGCACAGTGCCTGGCACATGAAACCTGCTTAATAAATGTTTGGTTTTTTTTTAATTTTATTCTTTCATTTCATAAAAGGGACTAAAATGACAAATTCAGAAAAAAAATTGGGAAGTATAAGAAACTGTGCGGAATGTCATTTAAGAACCAGAACAATGTGTATAATTATCACTATAATAATATAAACAAGAGCAAGACTAAAAACAGCCAAATGAATCAAATGAAAATAAATAATCAATTTAAGGTCTCAGAGAACAGATAGTAAAATATATCTCTTTCCTCTTATTAAGGAAGTATGGGACCATGGAAGCATAATGTCGCATACATTGTCAAATGTCGCAATTTTGTTGATTTTACTTTAACGTTTTTCTTTGTTATAGCCAAAGGTTCAAAGCAAAAATAAAAGGCACAAATACAATTTTTTTAAGTGATAAGAAAAAACATTGCGCCAGACTGCCCTTTAGTCTACAGTCACTAAACTGGTAGAAGTGGGATGCTCTAGATACCTCTTACCTAGATTTTCTCCTGGAGGCCTGCTTTCCTTTTTGGTGCTGAGTCCATTGTGAAGGGTTCCAGCTATGCTGTTCGCTGCACTCCCACCTATAATCACTCTCCAGATTGCTCCATCTTCTCATTAGCTGCCTTACTCTATGGAAGTACTACCCAACCCCTCTCCCACAATTTCCAGTTCCTCTTTATATATTCTGGTTTACTCTATTAGAATGTAAGCTCCTTAAGAATAAGCATAGTAGTGTTTTCTTATATTTGTACCCTTAGAAGTCAACACAATGCCTAGCAAAAAAAATAAGGAAAAAATAATAAATTCTCTATCTGTGTGCCCTTAATAAGAACAATAATATTCTTAATAAATAAAATGAGATCACTCAGCATCAGAACTAGGTTATTGTTTCATTTCTCTAAGTCCCCCCCCCAAATGTTTGGTTTGTTTGGCATTGTTCGAATGATTAACAGTAATAGTAATTCTGATGTTAATAAATCAGTGACCCTGAGGTTATTCTGAATGTCCAGAGTAGGGAAACCAAGATGGTGATAGGCCACAAATTTATCTGGGGATGTTTAAACTAGAGAAGAACACATGGAAAAGGTAGTTGATAGAGAAAAGGCAAATTTAGACTTGATATAAAGAAAGACCGTGTAAAAATTAAATTTTTCCCAAAGTGGAATGGTCTGGAATAGAAGTGGTAGGTTCATCCTGGAAGTCTTCAGAAGATGATTAGATGGCCACTTATTGGTTATGTTGTAGAAGGGAGTTTTGTTTAGGTATAGCCTGGAGATGATTTCCAAAGTCTCTTCCAACTCACAGATTCTGTGACATATCATCCCAATAATCCCATTCACAATTCTAACTCCATCTCCTAACAGTCAAGAACCCTTCACACATCATTCCTCAGAATGTGAATAGATATCTAAGAAGCAACTCGCCTCTTTAGATATGGGAAAACTGAGGGAGCGATCACATAAAAGAACATGGCCCAGTTAAAAGTATTCAGTTGTAGAGGAAGAAGAAATAGGGCACATGCTTTTGTATGGGAGCATGCAGACCTTTCACATGAACAGATTCTATTTTAAAATGTGTCGTATCCTTACAATTCAAAATATTATGAACCCCCAATTCTTAATACAAATTCATTTTTTAATATTTTATTTTTCCAATTACATGTAAAAACAATTTTTAACATTATTTTTTTAACTTTGAGTTCCAAGTTAACTTCCTCCCACTTCCCCTCCCCCCATATTGAGAAGACAAGTAATTTGATACAGGTTATACATGTGCACTCATGCAAAATATATTTCCATATTATTAATGTTATGAAAGAGAACACAGACCAAAAAAACACATGAAAAAATAAAGCAAAAAATAGTACGCGTTCAGATTCTACCAATTCTTTCTCTGGAGGTAGATATCATTTTTGATCATAAGTTCTTTGGAATTGTCTTGGATCTTTGTATTGCTGAGAATAGCTAGGTCACTCAGAGTCGATTAACAATATGTTGCTACTGTTTATAATGTTCTCCTGGTTCTTCTCACTTCACTTTGCATCAGTTCATTTAAGTCTTTCCAGGTTTTTCTGAAAGCATACTGCTCATCACTTCTTATAGCATAATAGCACTCTATCACAATCATACACCAGGGCTTGTTCAGCCAATTTGTTCCCCAATTGATGGGCATCCCCTCAATTTCCAAATCTTTGCCACAACAAAGAGAGCTGATATAAATATTTTTGTACATATAAGTCCTTTTCCTTTTTTTTAATCTCTTTGGGATACAGACCTAATAGTGATATTGCTGAGCAAAAAGGTATGCACAATTTTATAGCTTTTTTGGTGTAGTTCCAAATTGCTCCAGGAGTAGTATTCTCTAGGATGCTCAAGTATATAGGACAATGGAATTGGGTTCATAAAATAGTATTTATCCTAACACAAAAAGTGAGGTCTTATTTTACTTTGAATTTCAAGCTCTCTGAGATGAAAAAGCTATCGGTGGAAATCCCAGGCTATTTCAATCAGTGATTTATGGTTTCCATAGGTTCTCTTATTTGAGCTTATTTGTCCTTTACCCAACCTTACCTGTCAACATGTTTCAGTTTTTTCTGAATTTCAGTTTTATCAGGCTTTGACTGCCCAACTACATAAAAATAATGGAATCGGTGTAAGAATTTACTTCAAATGGAAAAAAAAAATGTCCCAAGGCCCTCGAGTAAGGAAATCCCAAGAGGACATGCTTCAAACCTATCCCAGAGCTACCACCAGGGCTTTGAAGGTCTCCTCTAAGAGGTCATTACTGTAGTTTAGCTTCACTTGAGTGTATTCAATGACGTAGTTCTTTCTCCTAGTAGAATCATAGTACAAGAATCGCCAGGAGACAAGCACCTGGAAAGTAATGTTTCATTCTCAGCAGGAAGTTGAATGACCAGATTTGGGGACTCTCTTCTTTGATTGGATAGCGCTATGTTCCTTAGGAAACTAAAACTGTCCTGGTCCCCAAATATTTTGCTCACATACTAGAGAAACTAAACAATAACCAGCAACATCTCAAAGCAGAAGCAAAAGTCTGTTACTTGATATTTTTGCTACCACTCTCATACCCTCACAATAAGAAAAAGTAAAATGGGCTTTTTAAAAAATATTATTTTGGCAGAAGCACTTATTAGTGCAAGAAAGTTCTCCTTCCTTATTTCAAAATATATTTACTAAAAATAGACAAATAATTATCATTGAAAAATCTTGTGATTTAATAGATAGCTATCCCTCAGGAATGGCAGAAGAGCATACATCCTGGATGAATCAGTTACCCTTATAAAATGAATGAAAAAAAGGACATAGAAAAACAGTATAGTAGTGGGCTTGTATTTCTGCTGGAACCTTGAATTCAGCAGAGTTGCCAGTCACTACTCTTTGCGTGCCATTAGGTTACAAAGCTATGGACAACACAAATAGATGTAACATAATCCCTCACCAAAAGGTAAGCACATGACTTGCTCATTCTGTAAACACTGGCTCAGGAAATAGCACATCAGATCCTACTGTGACCACAGAAGAAAAACTGGAGATCTGGAGGGAAAGTATTGTAACACTAAATACTTCATGAGTGATTAAGCCCAAGAGAATATTGTGAAACCTCTTTTAATGACATTAAAGTATGACGGGTCTTTTACTATAAGGTTACGTTGGGAGGGAGGAAAAGTATTTGCTCTCAGACTAATGGGGTCCCTCCCTAGGAAGCCTTCCCTAATTCAACATGAAAAACTGATGTGATTTTATCAGTAGAAATGACATCAAAGAAGACACATTAGCAACAATTTTGCTTTTCAGAGCCTAAAGATCACAGGACTTTTCCATCTGACTTGAAGCTGCAACCTTCCACATGTCATCTCCTGCATTAGAATGTGAGTTCCTTGAGAGCGAGGACTGTCTTACTTTCCTTTCTGTATCCCCAGAGCTTAGCACAGTGCTTTACACATGGTAAACACCTAGTAAGTTTACTCATCCAAAGGTGACATAGAAGATGGAGTAATGAACTCAGGAAGATGTGAGTTCAAATCCAACCTCAGATACTTGATAGCTGTGTGGCTTTGGGCAAGTCACTTAACCACTGCTTACCTCAGTTTCTTCATCTGTAAGATGGGAATAATTATAGCACGTATCTTACAGGGCTCTTGTGAGAATCAAATGAAATAGTACATCTAAAAAGCTTAGCACAGTACAGACACATAGTATATGATATATAAATGCTTATTCCCTTCTCTCCCCAGCACAACCAATTATTTTTTTTCTGTCATTAATAATAACTAGTACTCACATAGCACTTTAAAGTTTATAAAGCTCTTTACATATTTTATCTTACTTGATCATTATCTGTGAAGCAGGTGATATTATTAGCCCCATTTTCCTGAAGAGAAAACTGAAGTGACGGAGGTTAAGGTTACCTGCCAAAGGTCACACAGGAAGTGTCTTAAGCAGGATTTGAGTTGAGGTTTTCCTGACTGACTCTGAGTCCAGCATTCTGTCCGCTGTGCTACCCAAACACCTCAAATGTTCTGATAATCATTTATCTGTGTAAATGCTCTATCTCCCTATCCATTCCAACTAACCTCCATTAAGGAAGTAGGACCTGAGATGGGACTTGAAAAAAGGGAAGGAACTTGAAATTATGAAGACTAGGGGAAAAGACAGGAAGGAGTCCACCCTGGGAGTAGGGGAGAGTAGTGTAAGCAAAGACATAGATGGAAAAGGACAGGGAGTGAAAAGGGAGAGAAAGCAATCTGATCTGGCTATGGCAGAGGGTATTTGAATAGGACAAATGTGCTCTAATAGTGAGAAATAATGTAGAGAGGTGAAGGATGCCCCTGAAAGTCAGCATTAGGGATTTAAATCTTAACTAATAGAAAACGGGGACCCACTAAAGATTTTTGTTTTTAATTTAATTTTTATAGATAACTTTTGTTGTTATATCATCTTCACTTTCATCTATGTATAAGAATATATTTGTTGTTGTTCAGTCATTTCAGTAATTTCTGATTCTTCATGACCTCATCTGGGGTTTTCTTGGCAAAGATACTGGAATGGTTTGCCATATCCTTCCCCAGTTCATTTTGTAGATTAAAGAACTGAGGCAAACAGGGATAAGTGACTTGCCCAGGGTCTTAAAGCTAGTAAAGGAGGCCAAATTTGAACTCACAAAGAATTTACTCCTGACTTCAGACCTAGTATTCTATCCACTATACCATATAAGAATATATACATATATGTACATATACAATATACTTGTAGGTGTATGTGTGGGTAGATATAGAGATAGATTTATATGTGTGCATATATATAAATATACATATATCTATATATTCTTATACATATATGAAAGTGAAGATGATATAGCAACTAAAGTTATCTATAAAAATTAAAACAAAAAAAAACCAAAATCTTCAGCAGGATCCCATTTTCTATTAGATAAAATTTAAACCCCTAGTGCTGACGTTCAATGTCATCTTCGATCTAGCTTGCACACATACACACACACACATACACGTATAGTATTTGTGTGTATTTATAGATAGGTGTATAATTCTTAAAACAAAAAATAAAAACCTTAAACTTATCAAAACTAACACATACCATCAACTATTTGCAAAATTATATGCAGTGTTCCATACCCATAATCCCCCACATCTATGAAAAAAGGAAAAAGCTACTTTCTCAGATCTATTCTTTGGAACCAAGTTTAGTCACTCCATGGAATTCAGTTTAGATATATTTTGGTTTTTATTGTTGTTTTCCATTTATATTATTACCATTGTTTAATACTGTTTTTCTGGCTCTGTTTACTTTACTTTGCATTAGTGCACATCAGTCATTCCATAATTCTTTGTATTCTTCACATTCATTTTTCTTACAGCTCAGTAATATTTCATTACGTTCATGTATCACAAGTTGTTCAACTATTCCCCAATTAACAGCTAGCTACCTTGTTCCAAGTTTTTTGGAATGCAGTACAATAAGTGCTGTTTTGAATATTTTGCTATCTATTGAACTTCTTCGGTCTTTGACTTACTTGGAGCATAGGCCTAGTAGTGAGATTGCCAGATCAAAAAATATGGATGTTTCATTCGCTTTCTTATCTTAATTATAAATTGTTTTCCAGAATGGTTGAACCTATTCATAGCTCCACACACACTATATCAGTGTGTCCATTCTTCTATATCCCCTCCAACACTGATGATGAACATGGGTTGTCACCTTAGCTCCCATGGACTGAATTACCATATCTATGCTGATGGTTCTCAAATCTATTTTTCCTGCCCCCATTTCTCTTCTGTCCTCCAATCTTATATTTCCAACTGCCCTTCAGACATCTCAAGCTGGATGTCCTGTAGACATCTTAAACTCAATATTTCCAAAGCATAACTTATCTTTCCCCCTAAATCCTCATCACTCCCTACCTTTCCTATTACTGTAGAGAGCAACATCATCCTCTGGGTCCCTCAAGTTCACAAACTGAGAGTTATTCTGGATTCCTCACTGTCTCTCACCCCTCTATTCAAAATGTTGTCAAGGCCTGTTGATTTCCCCTTTGTAATATCTCTCCAATATGCCCCCTTCTCTCCTCTGACATTGCTACCACTCTCGTGAAGGTTCTTATCACCTTATACTTTGATTATTAAAATAGACTGTTGGTGGGTTTGCCTGCCTCAAGTCTCTCCCCACTCCAGTACCTACTCTATTTAGCCACTAAAGTAATTTTCCTAACTCACAAGTCTGATCATATCACTTACCCTACCACCCATTTAATAAAACTCCAGTGGCTTTCTATTGCCTCCAAGGACAAATATGAAATACTCTGTTTGGCATTCAAAATCCTTCATAACCTAGCCCCCTCCGACCTTTCCAGGCTTTTTTTACATCTTGCTCCCCAACACATACTCTGTGATCATTGACACTGGCCTCCAGGCTATTCCATGAACAAGATACTGCCTCTTGGCTCCAGCCATTTTCTCTGGCTATTGCCCATACCTGGAAAACCCTTCTTCTTCAACTTTGTCTACTGACCTCCTTGGTTTCAAGTCCCAACTAAAATCTCACCTTCTATAAGAAGTCTTCCCCAACCTCTCTTAACTCCAATATCTTCCCTCTGTTAAATATTTCCTATCTATTCTGTATATAGTTTGCTGTGTGTATATTTGTTTGCATGTTGTCTCCACCATTAGATTGTAAGCACCTTGGGCTCAAGGATTATCTTTTGTATCTTTTTGTATCCCCAGCAACTGTGTTTAATAAATGTTTATTGATTTATTGATGCTATGGAAGACTCAAAGCCCAGATGTACTTTGTACAACAAAGAGGTATTTGATAAAGACTTGCAATCACAGGAACTCTGGGAAAAATTCTTGGCTCAATACTAAAATGAAAAGAATAGGGCTGCTCATTATCTTTGGTGTCTATCCACCATCCAGCTCTCACCTGTGGCTCCAAGAAGCTGCAGCATGCACATCAGCCATACCCTGGTAAAACTGGCTCAACAGATGAGCTAAATCAGGTGAGAGTAACCAAGAGGCCTCAAACTCACAGGTGAGATGGGAGATATCTACCCCAAGAATGTGAACACTTTCCTTGGCTGAATGGGTAGATGAGAACCAATTTGTTCCAAAGCCATGAAGCAGCTGAAGCAGATGCTATGGAGCACTTAGAGCTTAGTCAGGCATCAAAGATGCCAAAGTCAACCACTGCATCCTGGGCCATCACCAGTTGTCCTGACTATTATCTTTGGATTTCAATGACTTTAGAGGAGAGAGTGAGGCTGACTATTTTGAGCAACTCTGCCTCTCTTAAATCTAATTCACACACAAGTCATCTCCCATGTTGTCATTGGTCTTCTTCAAAATGAAGGCCAAACAACAACAACAATTTATCCTGGTTTTGACAAGAGCTCTCTGTTCACACAATTCCACACTACCTTCCACAAATATAAAAGTGTAGGCAAAATGGTACCTAAAAAGTGATGACAAAATTCTACTCATAACCAAAAAGACACAGACACTCTTAGAAATAAGACGGAAGCAGGTTACAAATCAAGCCTGCCTGGTTGGTATATCTTGACATGAGGATGTCCACTAGATAAATGCAAAAGAGTTCCTTCCTCTTATACATTCCCCAAAATAGAGAGGGACTGGACCTAAAGGTATCAGGACAGTCCTACATTTCCTTGTATCTTTCCCACTACGTCCAGTCCAAGTAAGGCATATAGAAAGAATGCCTTTGTTTTCATTAGTCTCTGTAGCTGCTTCTCAGCTCTTCCTGAGGATTAAACACAAACCTGCAGTTTTTTTTTCATTCAAAGCTCAATGCCAGCTAATGTTCTTTTTTTAAAAAACAGATCAGTTGTGATAAATGTAGGCCCACCCCAACAGAAATTCCCCTTCTCATTAGAGTCATGCAGCCAGTCTATTGCTTTCTTCTTGCTCTGAAATCTCTTGTTCTGATTGAGATTAGATCAGTGCTGAAGATGGGAAGGATATATTTGTATGTTCCCTGTTTCAATTCACAAAAAGGTAATGAAGTCTCAATCAATAATTTAATAATAATGATAACAGCTAGGTCTGATATATATGGCGCTTAAGTTTTTCAAATGGCTTTTTGTGGTGTGTTGTTTTTTTCTCAATTAATCCTCACAAAAACCCTAGGCAGATGCCATTGTTATCCCCATTTTACAGATGAGGATGTTAAGCAGCTTGTCCAGGGTCCTACATTTAGTGTCTAAGACAAGATTCAAAAACAGATCTTCCCGATTCCAGGTCTAGCACTCTATCCACTACACCACAGTACCCTGATTATTATATTTCCAAGACTCTCACCAGGCCATATTAGGTTCTATGTTTGAAGGAAACATCATGCTTTCCCAAGTACACAAGTGAGGGCAATCTTCATACCACCTGTATGATTCTGTTTTGAAATCAATTCTATGCTAACTTCTGGTACCAAAGTACTGCCTTACAGCCGGTCTCCAGTTATTGGCCTCAGCGCTTCTTAGCTTTCATGGTTCACATTACACATAGGGATTACCTATACAAGGGATTACTTACGCAGTATAATTTGAGGAGTTTATGGGATATTCTTCTGCTGAAAATCTCTCTCACATGGCCTAAAATTCCACCATTATGGAATTCCTTTTTAAAACTGCAGGCTTTCCAGGTTTCAAGGATATTTTGTTAAAAGGCTAATAGTCCTGATTATACTTAGCATTGGCATTACTATGGGTAATACTAGTACTACCAAAATGGGGTCTATGGGGTGTTCAAGGAAGACTGGCACCTATGGTTTGAAGGCCTGCCAAGCATTTTAGCAGGGTTCCCATCCACTTTCGGTATCTACCTGGCACTCAGTTCTTACCTGTGACTCCAAGAAGCTATACAGCATGCACAGTGGCCATACCACAGTAAACTCTCTTGGCAGATAGGCTAAATTAAGTTTAGGGTAACCACTGGGCTTCAAACCCATCAGTGAGTTAAGGGGGTATCCACTCCAATTATGTGAAAACTTCCCCCAGTGGAATGGACAAAATGTAAGATGCCAAGGTCATCCACTGCTTCCCAAGCCATCACCAGTCATCTTGACTTTTGTCTTGCTACTGGACACAGATGACTCTGGAAGAGAGACTGAGGTTAACAATTTTGTGCAAGTCTGCTTCAATTAAATCCAATTCATTCATGATTCAATTCAAGATATCACCCCAAAAATGAAGGACAAACGACAACCAATATGATCCTCAAAAAACCATTTTGTACCTTCTCAGATACTTGGCACCCATGCTGTATTTAGAACCCAGAGTTCTACTCCATATATCTTGAAAAAGTACAGAAAAGTCAGTTTAGGTATTTAAACCTCACCTAGGCATGTATAGCCCAAGGGTGATATATGTGGCAGTTAGGTGGTATAGCAGGTAGAGTGCTTGACTAAAATTCAAGAAGACTCGAATTCAAGTCCTTCTTGAGAAATTTACTGTGTGACCCTAAGTATCACTTAACCTCTCTGAGCCTCAGTTTCCTCTTCTGTAAGATGCATATAATGATAGCATATTTCTCTGAGGGTTGTTGTGGAGATTAAATGAAATGATATATGTAAAGTGCTTTGCAAGCATTAATGAACTATTTAAATGCTAGCTATAATTATTTTGTGTTGGCACACTCTGGAGAAACATTCTCTTTGGCCCATGCACTGAGGACAAGGGAAAAGACCAATGGTATTTCTCCCTCAGGGTATGCTAACACACCCAATCTACCCACTATGCACACCTATTCAACCTCTTCTATTAGAAAAAATACTCAGTATGACCTGTAGGAAATATTTTAATTTAAGCAGAAATTCAAACTGATGAGCCCAGTAGAATGAGCTATAAGAGCTGAATGATTTGACTTATTAGAGTTACTTAAAATTATCTTTGTGACTGATACTAAACTGCTACAAGCCCATTCAACTGTGCCTACAATGTATGAGGCACAAGGTCTTCTGCCTTGCACAATACAATGGATCTAACAACTTCTTAAGACCTCTCCTAATCAATAAATGTCCATGAATCATATCTCAAAGTTGGAAGAGACCATCTAGTCCTCAGCATTGGGAGGATGCTGTATATTCAGTAAATATGTATCAGCCTCCTATGAGAGCAATACTTTCATGTTTAAACTTCAGGGGTAGGAGAAGCTCTCAACCATGAAGATATTCTCTTTGCTGAGTAATAGCATAAATCCTAGATTTAGAAACGCAAAGAGACCTAGAAATCAAGTATACCCTCCCACGAATTCTTTACCCTTCCATCTACCCTCCCCACTCATGGATCATTTTAAAGATCAGGAAACTGACATCTAGAGAGGTTCTGTGTCTGGTGGCAGAACCAAGATTCAAACCCAGGTATTCTGACTCCAAATTTAAGGCCCATAGGACTCTGTCACATTGCCTCCCCACAAGCCTTACAACAAGGTTCAACAAACTACTCCCAATGGCCAAATATGGCCTGCTGCTCTCCTATTATGTTTAAAAAAACAAACAAACATTCTTAGGCTCCAGCCCTACCAAAACAAAACAAAACAGGCTGGACCAGGTTAGGGTCTCAGACTGCAGTTTGCTGACCCCTGCCTTAGAAGATCATTTAATGAACTCCTGTGGTCTAATGACTTCATCGCCTACTAACACTATGGTAATAAACCCTCTCAATACTTAGCTAGACCTTTACTCAAACTCTAGGCATGCAGTCTCTCTCTAAGGCCATAACAGAATCTTTTCCATCTTGATAAAAGCCGTCAGAGCTTGTTCTCCACTGAAATAGCCTTCGGGAACCCAGAGTCACTTCCATACCACGCAAATAGGAATTTAGTGGAGGCAGATGTTTACATGTACATTTTGTGAAAGAAGCTAGAGTACAACACTTTTTGACATATTTTAATAATGGGATTGCCTCTGGTTGCAGCTAATTCTTGTATTAGTTGCACAATATGCTATGTTGACATGAAGGATATGTGATTTCATCACCTAGTAGATGGTAACCTGTCTATGAATTAATAAGTCACAGGGACTTGCCTGAGGCACAGAGAGGATAAGTGACTTCCTCATACACACTCCATTAGCTCAAGTTTTGAACTCAGGTCTTTCTGACTCAAATCCTAGAATTCTATCCACTACTACCTCATGTTGCCTCTATATTATTTGATAAAAAGCATTACCGGCTTAACATATAAGATTGAAGCTATATATATTTATCTATAGTCAACTCCTGTTGAGAGAGATTTCAGTTAAGTGGAGGGCTACTTGTCTAGTTTTCCCTTTGTCCTTCTCCAGAGTTGGTCCATTCATTTATAGCAACACTATACGCTGCGTATATCTATATAAAAACAAATATTTTTAGAAATAAAATCCAGTTTTCTAAATACAAAGCCCATTAAAACTACAAATAATCAATAAGCAAGATTCAAAGACTGCAAAAAATCCCAAGAATAAGTGGCATCAGTGGGCCAGGCAACTGTGAAGCAGAGGAGAGGAAGTGGCAGAGGAGGGGACAGCAAATTCTGCCCATGAAGATCACTCCTTAAGCAGACCAGTGTCCCAGATAAAGCTCTAAATGCTCACAATTAAATTTAGTTCAGGGTTATTATTATTATTATTATATAAAAATAAATAGCATTTAATATATTGATATTATTACTATATAATATTATGGATGTTAATATTGATAGGTAGCACGTATATGGTTCTCGAAGGTTTGTAAAGCACTTTTACTAATACCTCATTTGATCTTCACAACAACCTTAGGAGGTAGGGTGCTATTATTATCCCCTTTTGAGAGATGAGGAAACTGAGACAGATTTATGCAGCTACTGTCTAAAACTGTATTCGAATTGAGGTCTTCCTGACTCCAAAATTAGTGCTCTGTTCACTATAGCAGCTAGCTGCTCTTCCCTTGCATTTGGCTGGCAGCTGGCCTAATGTAAATTCACATCCCCTGGGTTCCAAAGTTCCCTGCCTCGCCCCCAGTCTCATATGGCTTCCTTCCTCCCATGATCTTTAAGTCACTCTGTCCAGCCCAGAAAGCTATGCTGCCCAAGGGCCATCTTGCAGATAAAGGGCTACATTCGCAACTCTAGAAAGATAAAAATCAGCAAACATTTTGTTGTTGTTGTCATTGTTCAGTCATTTCAGTGTGTCTGACTCTTAATGACCCCATTTGGGGTTTTCTTGGCAAAGATACTGGCGTGGTTTGTCATTTCCTTCTCCAGCTCACTTTACAGATGAGGAACTAAGGCAAACAGGGTTAAGTAACTTGCCCAAGGTCACCCAAAATCATCTATTATGTGCAAGGCACTATATTCCAGGTAATAAGGGAGACACACGGGAAAAAAAAAAGGTAAATAAGTCCATTGCCCTCAGTGAGCTTGCCATCTAGGTTGTTAGTGCTAAAGGGACCTTGAAATCATTCCTTCTAATCTATACATTTTACAAAGGAAGATCTGTTAACGTATTCATTTGTTATCTTTCTTTCTTGCAATGTGTTGAGTAGAATGCAGACAGAATTCTGCAGGAATGTCCAACAACCTGATTGCTTTATCATTCAGAAAAGATATTGGATTCTCCAGACACTTCTGAGGCATAGCCTCATGGTCTCACCAGGCAGTAGGATCTGATTGGGAGACGTGTCCTTTTTCATGTGGACTAGGTAACTCAAAGGCTGGAATTAGAGTAGCTAGTCATGCCCTGCTCCCTCTGTTCTCCCCATCCAAGTTACTTTGTCAGGTAAACTTCATAAAAAGAGTCTGAAACCTTAGGCATAAGGAAACTGTTTTTCTCATTGACAGCTCTCTTATTGAGAGATATTAGTGGAAATACATCAACTTATTCAGATTGGTTTCAAAGATAGGGATGCCTATAAAGGCGTTCTAGAAGAAATCTTTAAGTAGAGATTCCCTATGGTGCTCATAATGTTAAAGAAAGTAAAAAGAATAATCTTTTTCCCCTCTTCCCAAAATAAGGTTTATAAAGGATTTTAATGTGATACTGCCTCTATTTCTTTTCAAACCTATAACTGGCCCAATCTGAAGGCTTGGGTGATGCCAGGGAATTGTGTACTCTGAGTGCATTTTTTTCAATTTTCAGATGTCTTCATATAGAGATTAGAATTCTGTATAGTAGAAGTAGCACTGGCCAGAGGTGGTATAGTGGGAAACGTAATATAGTTTAGTAGCCTTGTAGACCCAGACAGGACCTTAGATACTTTCTAGGCCTACCGCTTCATTTTATAAATGAAGAAGCTAAAGCCAAGAAAAGGTCATGTTGCTTGTGCTAGTGAGTCACAGAGCCAGGGATTTATGACCTTACTAAATACTTACAAGATACGAACAATTCAAGATCCTCAGTCTTTAGTTCAAGAGGGCCATTTGAGCTTAGATGGGAAAAATACTGAAGCACAATAAGGAGATCCCCAAGTAGTGGGGGAGGGGTTACATCTGACATAGCTTATTAGAACACAGGCTTTCTAACTGTGTGACTCTCTTATACTTGATTTCTGTTTTCATTTTTAAAAACACCATAAAAAGTTGAATAAAATAAGGAAAAAGTTAAGATGATAAATTAGTAAATTTCATGTAATAAAAGTCTAACATCTAAACTAGGAGAGGCAAAGAATTTCAGGGATTAATGAAAATTATCATACCCTGGGACACCTTAAAGAGATTATTCTGTTTTTCTTAGGAATACTTGACAGAAAGAATTCCTTGGGAAGAGAAACTTTAAAAAAAAAGGGCTAGGTCAATGAAGGTAGAGAGCCATGGACAAAGAGCCCTTTGGTTCTATGAAGGATCCAACCCTGTACTTTAGACCTGAAAGATCTTTGTCAGCCTCTTAAGGATTCCAGCTCCTCCTGAAATGAATACAGTATAGTTTACCTTTGCAGCCCCAGATCTTTCACTTTTCAACATTTCTAAACCTCCCTTATCATTTGAAACCAACCCAAGAAATTATCCTAACTTAACTCCCCCGATTTAGAGATCTGCTGCCCCCAAATCTCTGGTTGTATTTTCCCTTCTCCTGATACTGCACCATAACTAGATCCCCAAATCCTGCATCCAATCTCTCCCTTCTAAACTCCAGTAGCCATTAGCTCTAGATTATAAAGGTATATTTCTAAGATTTAAAAACAAAATAAGATATGCACATGCAGAAATAACATCTCTATAATAGAAGTATCTCTACAAGAAAAGTACTCCAGAATTATAGAACTATAGAATCTCAGGTGGAAAGGACAATAGAGTTGATCTCATTCCTGAATAAGAACCTACTTAGCATAGTATATAAGTGATCTTGAGTTTCTGAAGTTTATGACACTGTAGTTAGTATGCTCTGACAGGTTCTGCCCTGATGGAAAGGTTTTCAAGTGCAGGCTCTAAAGTATCTGAGGGTGTCTGTCTCCAAGGACCTTTCTACTAAAATGCAGAGAAGCTCATATTTAAAAAAAAATGGGATAATAGAAGCATATACATTCCCATAAACCGCTTCAGTGACTGGGTTTCACAAATGGGAAAGTATGGCCTGGACAAGTATAAGATGGGCAGGTGGAGATGAGTTGTGAGCGGCATCTTTGGGGAAAAGGTCTGCACTGAGGAAATCACAGACTCCTTGGAGTATCTGAGTACTTAATGAATGAGAATGTTACATCTCCAAAATCCAAACCATTCTGGCCATATGTTTCAGTCAAATTAACAGGATATGAAACACAGTCAATTCCATTTCACAAAAAGATATTTAAAAAAAAAATAGAACCACACAGATCCAAAGCATGTTCCAAATCCATCATTGGCTCACATGTGGTACAGGAAAAGGCTAGCCACAGGAATTTGTGGTGGAACTATTGACATTTCTAGATTGGGTATTTCCATTATAAGATTCTGGAGGCTTCCAAGTTCTTCCTCCATCCTTTTGTGATTCCGTTCCTCAAGGCCATGATACTAACAGCTGGCATTTAAAGGCTCAAAATGCTTTCCATACATTATTTTCTTTGACCTGCATAACAGAATGAATACCAAAGTCCAAAGGACAAAGCTAATGCTATATTAAATAGATTGTGACTGAAAACACCCCAAAAAAAGAAATGGAAAGAGAGTTATTTTAAATTTAGCTCAAAATAATCCTAAAATATCCATAAGCAACCTTTTTTGTATATGCTGTATCCCTCAGTAGAATGTAAGCTTTCTAAGGATGATTTTTTTGTCTTTCTATAATAACAATAATGCCTACGTAGGCACCTTCAGGTTTGTGAAACATGTTACATAGATTTGATCATCTGATCCTCATGATGATCCTATGTGGTAGAGGCTATTATCATTTCCACTTTATAGATGAGGAACACTGTGGCTAAGATTATAAATGACTCCCCAGAGTCACACAGATAGTAAGTGTCTAAGGCTGGATTCAGACTCAGGGCTTCCTGACTCCAAGTCCTGCACTCTATCTACCACTCCAAGCTACTTTTCTATTTGATCACCTGGCACCCTTGCTCAGTGTCTAATTATGGCTGTGTAAGCTTACTTCAGGGTCAGGTGGGAGGCACAGTGGATAGAACACTGGCCCTTGAGTCAGGAGGACCTAAGTTCATTTCCTCAGACACACTAGCGATGTGACATTGGGTAAGTCACTGAACTCTGTTGCCTCAGTTTCCTCATCTTGAAAACAAGCTGGAGAAGGAAATGGCTAACCACTCCAGTGACTCTGTCAAGAAAATGCCACAAAGAGTTGGACATGACTGAAAAATGATGGAACAACAAGCAGCTCACTTCCTTAAAGTGAACTGTTATCAGCATAACACAGACAGACAGACAGACAGACAGACACACACACAAACACATATTTTCCAAAAGTCCCTACTGTATTTTTTACCTTTGCCAAAAGCACAATGGATAAAATGGGGGAATATTTCCTCCTAACCTGGAGAATCATTGAATCATACATTTAGAGTAGGTCTCTAGAAATCTTATAAATCATCAAGACAACCCTCTCATCTTATAGATGAGGAAATGGAGACTCAGGGTCAAGTCAAAAAGCACCTATTAAGTGCCTAGTGTGTTCCAGGCACTGCATTAAGAATGAGGAGAAAAGAAAAGAGGAAAAAATAGTCCCTGTTCTCGAGGAACTCACAATCTAATAGGGGAGACAACATGAAAGCAACAATAGCTAACATTTATATATGTGCCAGGTACTGTGCCAAGGGCTTTACAATCATTATTTCATTTGATCCTCACAAACAACCCCGTGAGACAGGTGCTGTTATTACCTCAATTTTACAGATGAGGAAACTGAGGCAAATAAGAGTTAAGTGGCTTGCCCAGAGTCACACAGCTAGTAAATGTTGGAAGCTGGATTTGACCTAAGGTCTTCCTGACTCCAGGTCCAGTGCTCTAACCATTATTCCACCTAGCTGTCCAACTAACAACTCTGTACAAAGAGGATATATACATATGTAAATATATATGTATGTGTGTAATATATATATACATATGTGTATATATATATGTATGTGTATATATATATATAGTCTCAATCAGAGAAACCTTTGTATTTTTCTTTGCCACTTTAGAAAACCAGACCTGTTAGAGAGGATGAAAAAAAGGAATGTGGCTAATTTATTGAATAACATCATTTCCCAATAATAATCAACTAATAAGCATGTACTTTTAAATAAGTTGCATGTTTGAATAAGGGCCTAGGCAGCAGCCCCTGAGGAGGGCACCAATTATCACAGTGATCTTGATCTTTGCATCTTCCAAGACCCAAGGCATGCCCTGTGAGAGGTGCTGAGTGGGAAATTGACTTTCCCATGTCAGTGACCATAGCTACTGACTAGTGTTGATAATTACTATCCTTGATATTTTCCAACTTCCTGACCCAACATTGCTTTCAATGCCCAAGGACTATCAGAAAGGAAGAAGACCTGGGAGAAAACAAAAGACCCCTGTGCTACTAGAAATACACACTAACAGTATGTATTCATGGCGGGTGGTAGCACTATTCCAGTATCTATCTTTAGCACTTTGCTATGTCAACTCAGATAATTGTGTTTTTCACATCCAATTTTCCTCTATAGTTTTAGTGCAGAATACCATTTAAAATTATCTTTTCTTGAAATTATAGTGAAGGTGTTATTGTATACAATTGAATAGCTACTATATCAAGTAGAAGAATATAGAATACTGTGCCCACCTGGTAACCCCTTAAGAATAGCAATTACCTTTTAATTAACTGTTCATTAATTCTTCCCTCAGGGCCAATTAAGTAAGTTTATATAGCCATCCCAACAGCTTGGTCTTCTTGGACTAGCTAGCTATTCTGAGTAATTATTTATTTAGATTAAAAAGTTCAATTTTTGGAAACAAAATTAGTCATAATCAAATAGCACCTGAGAGGCTCAGATGTTCCATTCTACAAGGATCCTTCTGAAAACTCTTTCAAGACTGTTACATAGTAGTCCATACTCCATCCAACCTTTCCTCCTTGTCATTTCACAAACCTAAGATTCCCTCTTCCAATTTATGCCTTTTCACAGGTGTCTATCATATGTGGAATGCCCTCCCTCCTTCACCTCCACTCTTGAAGGCTTTAGCCCTTTTTAAGGTTCAGATTAATCACTACCTCTTTCAAGAAGCCTTTATTGATTTCCCTATTGTTAATGTGGGCCGCTAGGTGGCACAGTGCAATAGAGTACTGAGCCAGAAGACTCATCTTCCTGAGTTCAAATCTGGCCTCATACACTTACTAGCTTGTGATGTTGGGCAAGTTGCTTAACCCTGTTTGCCTCAGTTTCCTCATCTTTCAAATGAGCTGGAGAAGGAAATAGCAAACTACTCCAATATCTTTGTCAAGAAAAACCCAAATGGGGTCATGAAGAGTCAGATGTGATGAAAAACAACGGAAAAAAGTTGTTAATGCCCCTAACCAGCAAATGACTTTTAATTTATTTCAATATAATATTGTATTGCTCACCAATGTATATGTCACATCCCCCAATAAGTCAGCTCCTTGAAAGTAAGGACTGTCTTAATTTTACATTTGTAGCCATAATGTGGGCACAGTGCCTGAAACATAATGGGCACTTCTTAAGTGCTCGTTGATGGATTGATTGAATTTAGGAATAATTATAGTACTTTTGACTTGGAAAATGGGATTATCATAGGATTATAAGATTTACAGCTGGAAAGGAGTTGCAAAATCTCAGAATCTCAAATTTGCAAGAAATCTAAGATGCCACTATTCTAATCTAAACTTGAACAAAACTCCCCTCTAAATCATATACTGCATGGGGTTATCCAGTGTTTGTTTGAAAAACTCTAGTGAGGGAAATGTACTACCTCAAAGGCAACCCAGTCTGCTTCGGCTTAGCTACTTTGAGACCATCTAGTCTAAAACCCTGATTTTGCAAATGAGAAAACTAAGGCCCAGAGAGAACATGTGACTTGTGCAAAGTTTACACTGTTAGCAATAACTAATGTTGATAGAATATTTTAAGATTTCAATGTTTTTACGTATTATTCCATTTAGACCTCATAACAATACTGTGAAGTAGGTATTTTATTCCCAGTTTACAGTGAGGAAATTGGGACTAGGAGAAGTTAAGTATCTTGTAATGGTTACACAATTAGGAAGTGTCAGAGGTGGTATTTATACCAAAGACTTTCTGACTCAAAGTCTAGTTCTCTATGCCCAGTACTAAATAGTCAGCATAATATTTGTGAACTTGAAAACTTTAGCAAAACTCCTGTTAGGAAAGCCCAAAATCTTGACAGGAGGACTATTTATGTTCAAGAATTCCATTTCTAATTTTGCTTAATTATCAATTAAAAACAACTTGCAAAATAGGATGGCATATATTTATTGAAAACTTGTGTTAAATGCATGCTTGGAATATAATATTCATCGAATTGGTTTACTTCAAATATGATTTTTTATATTCATATTTTAACTTGAGAAATCTATTTGTTGCTTGATGGTGGGCTTTTAGGGAGGGAGAAGGGGATTTTTTTTTTGTTACTATAATTAAAGTTGGATCTGCAATGTACGGTAGTTGGAAAAAGCCAAATTATCCATCCACTTCTTGTTCAGGTCACTAGTGGAGTACCCTGGAAATTTCTTTCAGATAAGCCTGGGAAAACTAGAGGATAAGGGCATCACTATCTCCACAAGATGAGGGTGGAGCTAGAAGCTGGTTCTGCAACTTTATCTACATTATCTCCAATCACACAAGGGAATTTGAAGATCTAGAAGCAAAGACTCTCCTCTTAGCAGATGGCTAAGCAGATCTATAGAAAGTTAGTTTTCATATCAAGTGGTATCTTATACTGACCCCTCTTAAATCTGGAGAATATATTAAGTACCAAGGAAAAGACAAAAGCCATTTGGAAATATTAGATCCTTGTAAACACACTAGTGTGGAAGATTATTGAGGAAAGAAACATAAAAAAGTCTATGTACAAAAGAAATTTAGTGAAGAAAAAGACTTGTGAAGTTCTTTCCTATTAGGAGACAGATGTGTTATCTCATTTGTAACGCTGGCCAGAGGTCCCCATAAACTACCATTTTTAATTGCTTCTTGAAATGCAATTATCTAAGACAAAACATTTGGATCCTTTGCAAACAAAAACAAAACAAAAGATGTTCTTGCTAAATCAAAGATTGGAAATTTTAAAGGCCCATAAAACCTTAAGCTTTTTAGAGTTTCTTCATTTCCTATAAGGAAAAGACTTTCAAGAATCTTCAAGTAAAAAACCAAAAACTTGTCTCATTCTAATATTGTTCTCCATACAGAAACTATGCTTAGTGTATATTGTTTGTGTATTAAGTACTTACTGATGGATTAATTAATGTAAAATGAAATAAAATAAATTTATCAAATGCCTACTTTAGGTCAGGCACTATGCTAGCCTCTAGGCATACAAATGCAAAAGTGAGACAGTCACTGCCCCAATGAAACTTATATTCTAATAGAGAGACACAACATATACTAGAAAGTGATAGCCAGAGAGTTTTGGTCTGAGGAGTCACAGGAATGTTGGCTGATGCTATAAGCAGTTGACTGTCATTCCCTTTCAGTGTTAGTGTTGATTCAGCCACTTTTCCCAGAGTAAAAGTTGTAAAGGAGTGGGAATTGTCAGGGTAAGCCCAGAAGACAAACCATGCAGGGTAGATTGGTCTTATTTGGGACAAGCTGGAAATAATAGGCTAGATGAGCTTGCACTCAACTGGCAATCTGGACAGCCCAGCATCAATATGGGGTTTTAATGCTGAGTGGACTAACTACCCCATGGTCTCTGGAAGTGTTTCTAGAGGATACCCTTTCAGATGGACAGATGACATGGTGTCCTGCATTTACAGATGTGATGCATGGTGAAAGAATGATGAAAAGAACATTGGTTATTTCAACATGTCCTTCTCTCCCTTCTCCATGGCCTGACTTTGTTTGAGACAGAGGAGATGCCTCCACTGTATGACATGTGGATGGCCATGTTCACACTTTTGGAATTCTCTATTGGGATACAGTCAAATCTCAACTTTAAATGAGTAATATATCCAGATAGTGAATTATCTAGACCCTTTGCTCTTAGCTGTTTATCTTTTAACAACTAACCTCTTCCCCATTCCAACAGAGAGTGATCAGGGGAAAGAGAAGAAGTGAACAGAAGGCAGTCTATTTGAGTTCTTGTTAACAGCTCCAGTGAAGGTCTGAGGGAGTGGGATGTTAAAGCTATTGGTCAAAATTCTGAAACATAAAGATCATCTCTGGGCTGGATTTATCAATTGTTCCCACTCCTGTTATCATGCAATTTTAAGGCAAAGCAAATGTGAAATAAATACTATGAGAAGGGCTTTGTAACACTGTTTTTGCAAAGAATTGTAGAATTTGCTAACTGTGTGAACCTGAAGCACTGATTAATCAAGATAATATCTTTGACAGGTGGAGAACACATAAGCAGAAGAAAAGTGGCTTGGGCCAGCTTTGACAAGGAAGTAAAAAAAAAATACTTCATTGCTAGCTGAATGGCTCCTGATGGAAAGGAATTCAATTCCATTCAAATCGATAAACATTTATTAACCACCTACTAGGCAAGGCACAGGGCTATGCACTCTGGATACAAAAAAAAAGTCACTGACTTCAAGGAGTTCAATAGGGGACACAAAATATACACACAAAAATAATTTTGAGGAGGTAGTTGCAATGCAGTCTGAGAACAGAGACCATACTAACTGGGGATAGCATAGCTCTAGTACTAGAAGGGAACTGGGGCGGGGGGGTCATACAGTCCAACCCTTTCCCTTTATAAATGAGAATAAGACCCAGAGAGAAGTGACTTGCCCAAAGTCATATAGGCACTAAGCAACAGAATTAGTATTTGAACTCAGAGGGGTTCTTCAAGAGGCCCTGGGCTGAGCCTTAAAGGAAAACAAGAATTCTGGACGTCAGAGATGAGAAGAGAATACATTCCAGGTATAGAGCATGGCTTTCATGATTTCACAGAGTTAGGAGTTAGAACTCAGAATTTATGAAACAGCATAGAGTATGAATGGGTCATGTGAAATAAGGAAGGAGGTTTGGGGCCAGATGTACCATCTTTGTTATTCATTGTGGCCTTTTTTTTTTAACAATTGTGTTGGGAAATCTGACTTTCATTGGTGAATGGATTTCCCATTTGAAAACTTAATTCACTAATTCAAGTGAGCAACTCATAAGTAACATATCTTTTAGAGGGTTGCTTGAGAGATCAAGTAGCTTGCCTATGGCCACTGCTAGTATGGGTCAAAGGAATGTCTTGAATCTAAATCCTAACGACTCTAAAGGTCTATCCTTGATTAACTGTGCCATACAGTCTTTCTGTTGCTAAAAAAACCCCAGTAAATAGAGCTAATGTCATTTGATAATCACAACAGTTCCGTGAAGTAAGTAGCTAAAGTGTTATCCTCTCCAAACAGAGGAGGAAATGAAGGCTTAGAAAGGAGAAACAACTTGGTCAAGGTCATATAGCTATGAAGGGACAGACTCAGGACTCACAAGGTCTTCTAAAACTGACCCAATGCTTGTTCCACTAGCCTATGCCAGCTCCCTATTGAACATGGAAAGATAGAACCAACTATGAGTCACCTTGCACAATGAAGCACAATGTGCACCTTGCAAACCTAGCACAATGAAGAATGTGCAAAGATTATCTTCTGAGATCCTAAGATGATAGGATAATAGATAATAGATTTAGAGCTGGAAGGGACCTTAAATACCATCTACTCCAGGGGTGGTGAACTTGTGGCCTCGAAGCTACATGTGGCCTTCTAGATCTTTGAGTGTGGCCTTTTGACTGAGTCCAAATTTTAAAGAACAAATTGTTTATTAAGAGTATTTGTTCTGTGAAGTTTGGATTCAGTCAAAGACCACATGAGGCCTCGAGGAAACAGGTTCCCCATTCCTGATCTAGCCCAACTCTCTCATTTTTTGATAGATGAAGAAACCGAGGCTCCGAGAATTTAAGTGACTGCCTCTACTGGTCACATAGTTTGTGTTAGGAGTTTCTGACTCCAAGTCACAACGTAGACATTCTGCAATTTGAGCCACATAAAGTATGTCATGAATTCTAAGCAACAGTAACAGGGGATAACGAAAATTTGTCTCAGTGACTGGCAGACTACTACTATATCAGGGTGACTAAGACCTTAATCTCCAAATTTACAGGGCACTGATAGCAAGCACATGTAGTCCTGACTCAGTAGGGAAACAAATAAGCTTAGCACCTAATTAGGAAAAACAATTCATTAAATAGGAAACTACCTGTACTCTCTCCATATATTGAACTCACAGACATGAGTTCATAGACAATCTGTTCTTCCAAAATCATGTTATACTGCACTGTGCTTTACACCCCCTTTCTTATTAATCACACACTCTAAGGTAGCACTATCTCCCAAGGTTTTCATCATTTTCATTTCAATTCATTTATAAACCAATGAAAAAGAAGTCATTAAGTGTTTATGATATGTTAAGTAATGTGAATGCAAATAGAATTGAGAAGATGGTCCCTTCTTTCAAAGAGTTCACATTTATAACTGCAGAGACAAAACATATGGGAGGTTTTAGCTGCAAATCAGATGGAAAAGTCCAGTGGTCCTTAGGGTACAAAGCAGGCAGCAATGCATCTTCTTTAGTGTCATTTCCACTAATAAAATGTTGTCCATTTCTGATATTGAACCATTTGACAATGCCAAGGATTTCAGTGTCAAGAATTTTCTTTTCCGTCTTTTTAGTAGTTATGGCTTCTGAGAAGACATGGTACCAGTCCCGTAGATGTCATTGCCAAGTGCATCTCCACATTGTTTTCTGAAATAATAACTGTGGGGGCCGGATTAGAGGTAGGATGAGATTTGGTGGCGGGGGCGGGGAGAGATTCTGTCCCTCTTGAGTCTCTTAGATTTAACCCATCATCACTGGAAGTTTATCAGTGTTGGTAAGGAAGGTGAATCTTTCTCCACAGCAATTGTTCCCATCAGTGATGGCTACAGGACCTGAGAGAGAAATAGGGCCTGTGGTTTAGGGGTACTGCTATTCCCAGAGCTCTTGGGCTCTGGGTTTTGGGCTATCTCCATCTGGATCACAATGGAAGGGTTGGTCGAGGTGCCGGCAGTGATTTGACTTGCCAAGAATGTGCTTCCTCCTGTCTCTCCATCTGGGTGCTTCAGCGAGGCTGGTTTACCCGCCCTATAACAGAGCCTGGTGTAAGAGGAGGGTTGGAATTAGAGGTACATGAGATAAGGGCTTAAATCTCAGTTCAAATACTTACTAGCACTATGTGACACTACAACACATCACTTAGCACCTGTGGACCTCAGTATCCTCATCTGTAAAGTGGGAATAATAATGCCTATTCTACCTTTCTAATAGGATTGCTATGAGGAAAGTATTCTGTTAACTTCCAACATACCATTTAAATGCAAGCTATACTATCGCTCAAACCCATCAAGCTCAGAAATGTCCCAGCTAATGTCCCAGAACAAGCACAAATAGATGCATTATATAATCTTTGGAGTGCAAAGTAGGAATGGACCTCAGAGTTATTCTAGAGCAGGGGTGGGGAAGCCTATGGACTGAGTCCAAGTTTTACAGAACAAATCCTTTTATTAAGGGGATTTGTTCTGTGAAGTTCGGATTCAGTTAAAGGGCCGAACTTGAGGACCTAGAGGGCCACATGTGGCCTTGAGGCCTCAGGTCCTCCTCCCTTGGTCCGGCGTATCCCTTATCCAAAGCACTTAGAATGTGCACAAACAGAATTGAGTAGAAGAAGAGAATGAGAGTGAACATTTGAAAGAAGGCTCAAAAAGTCACCTAGCCCACTCCCCTTGCTCTAGGAAAAAAACAAACTAGACTCTTGATTTTATGTTGGATTTCTCTGCTATTTTTACTCAAGTAAACAGCTGGCTTTAGTTTACCTTAACAAATACACTTTTCTAAATTCCCTCAGGAAGTGATTGCTGTCTCTTCAACAACTCATGAGTAAGCAGAGTAACGATAAGCTTTTTATTTTAAGGAGACATCTATCTTCTTTTTAAAGTCAGCAGAGAAAACAAAAATTTCCTGTTTGGAAGAATTTATTGTACATCTAAATTTCTGTAACCACTTAGCCCCTATCTGATGGTTGCTTCTCACATGAAAAAGTGTTATTTAAAAATAGCTGGAAATTCAAGTTCAAACAAATTTGGCAAAAAGGTAGAACACAGAACATAACCCTTGTTTTACATCCATCCATCCATCTAGAGTAACGTTAGGAAAACATTAAAAGAGAGAAAAGAATATTAAGAAGAAAAGGATGATCAGCAGTGTCAATGGCTGCAGAGAGAGAAAGAAGGATGAGGATTGAGAAAAAGCCACTAAATGTGACAATTAATATCACTGGTAACTCTGGAGAGAGCAGTTTCAGTTGAATGATGAAGTCAGAAACTACATTGTAGAAGTTAAGGAGAAAGTGAAATAAAAATAAGTAGAAGCATCTGCTGTAGACAGCCTTCTCAAGGAGTTTAGCCAGAAAAGGGAGAAGTAATATGGGACAGAGGTTAGTGAAGATATAGAGTGGATCAAGTGAGGGGTTTCCTGAGGCTGGGGAGACATGGTCATGTTAGTAGGCAGTAGGAAAAGAGCCAATTGATAGGGAAAGATTGAAGATAAGTGAGAGTGTGCATAGATGGTATGTGTACATTTGTGTTTGTGGGTATATTTGTGCATATATGCACATTGTGTGTAGATATGTACATTTGTGTGTGTTTGTATTAACCTTTAGTCCAAAATATGAAACTGAAAATGTAGATGTGAAGCAAATTGAAATCATCCAGAAAAGAACTCCCTCATTCTGTCATCTAGCCAAACCATTTTCTCTTATTCCTCAAATAGGACACTGTTCTCCAGTCTCTGTTTCTTTGTACTTGTTGTCCCCCATTCCTAGAATGCAGGTCCTTCGTACCTTCATCTCAGGGAATTCCTCTCTTCCTTCAAGATCTGGCTTAATCAGTACCTTCTACATGAAACTTTTCCTGATCCTCTCCAACTGCTAGTGACCTCTTTCTCAGACTATCTTGTGTTTAACTCTTTAGTATACATTTATTTATACAAAAGATACTTAATATATGTCCTTGTCTCACCCATTAGAATGTAAGCTCCCTTTGAGTAGGGATCATTTTATTCATTGTATTTGCATATTCAGGACCTAGGACAGCACATTTGTTGTTCAGTCATTTCAGTCATATATGACTGTGACCCCAATTGGGGTTTTCTTGAAGATACTGCATAGTTGGCCATTTATTTCTCCAGCTCATTTTAGAGATGAGGAAACTGAGGCAAACAGGGTTAAGTGACTTGCCCAGGGTCACACGGCTAGTAAGTATCAGAGGACAGATTTGGACTCATGTCTTCCTGACTCCAGGCCTGGCTGGTGCACCACTTAGCTTCCCCACTTTGTACATAGTGGATGTTTAATCAACACGGATTAATTGATTCATTGAGTAGTGGATCGAACACTGGATCGGAAGTCACAGGAATTAGGTTTCATTTCTTTTCTTTCCCAAATCATTATTTATTTATTTAATATTTTTAGTTTTTGGCACTTCTCACAAGAGTTTGAATTAAAAATTTTCTCCCCATTTCTACCCTCCCCCGTGCACTCCAAGATGGCATGTATTCTGATTGCCTCGTTCCCCAGTCAGCTCTCCCATCTGTCACCCCACTCCCCCACCCCATCCCCTTTCCTCTTACTTTCTTGTAGGGCAAGATAGATGTTTATGCCACATTGCCTGTATATCTTATTTCCTAGTTGCATGCAAAAACTTTTTTTAACATCTTCTTTTAAACTTTGAGTTTAAAAACTTTGAGTTCCAAATTCTCTCCCCTCTTCCCTCCCCACCCACCCTGCTTAAGAAGGCAAGCAATTCAACATAGGCCACATATGCATCATTATGCAAAACCCTTCCACAATACTCATGTTGTGAAAGACTAACTATATTTTGCTCCTTCCTATCCTATCCCCCTTTATCCAATTTTCTCCCTTGACCCTGTCCCTTTTCAAAGGTATTTGCTTTTGATTATCTCCCCCTATCTGCCCTCCCTTCTATTGTCCCCCCCATTTTATCTCCTTCCTCCTTCTTTCCTGTGAGGTAAGATACTCAATTGAGTGTGTATATTATTCCCTCCTCAGGTCAAATCTGATGAGAGCAAGATTTGCTCATTCCTTCTCACCTTCCCCCTCTTCCCTTCCTACAGAACTGATTTTCTTGCTACTTTTATGCAAGATAATTTACCTCATTCTATCTCTTCCTTTCTCCCTCTCTCAATATATTCCTCTCTCATCCCTTAATTTGATTTTTTTTTTTAGATATCATCCTTTCATATTCAACTCACCCTGTGCCCTCTGTCATACATACATATATATATATATTATATATACACAATAATATATAATATATATATATATATGTATAGTAGGAATGTAAACAAAACAGTTCAACTTTAGTAAGTCCCTTGTGATTTCTCTTTCTTGGTTACCTTTTCATGCTTCTCTTGATTCTTGAGTTTGAAAGTCAATTTTCTATTCAGCCTGGTCTTTCAACTGAGAAAGCTTGAAAGTCCTCTATTTTATTGAAAATCCATATTTGCCTTGGAGCATGATACTCAGTTTTGCTGGGTAGGTGATTCTTCGTTTAATCCTAGCTCCATTGACCTCCAGAATATCATATTCCAAGCCCTTCGATCCCTTAATGTAGAAGCTGCTAGATCCTGTGTTATTCTGATTGTGTTTCCATAATACTCAAATTGTTTCTTTCTGCCTGCCTGCAGTATTTTCCCTTGATCTGGGAGCTCTGGAATTTGGCGACAATATTCCTAGGAGTTTTCTTTTTGGGATCTTTTTCAGGAGGTGACTGGTGGATTCTTTCAATTTCTATTTCACCCTCTGGCTCTAGAATATCAGGGCAGTTCTCCTTGATAATTTCTTGAAAGATGATGTCTAGGCTCTTTTTTGATCATGGCTTTCAGGTAGTCCAACAATTTTTAAATTATCTCTCCTGGATCTATTTTCCAGGTCAGTGGTTTTTCCAGTGAGATATTTTACATTGTCTTCCATTTTTTCATTCCTTTGGTTCTGTTTTATAAATCTTGATTTCTCATCAAGTCACTAGCTTCCACTTGCTCCAATCTAATTTTTAAGGTAGTATTTTCTTCAGTGGTCTTTTGGACCTCCTTTTCCACTTGGTTAATTCTGCCTTTCAAGGCATTCCTCTCCTCACTGGCTTTTTGGAGCTCTTTTGTCATCTGAGTTATTCTATTTTTTAAGTGGTTGTTTTCTTCAGTATTTTTTTTTTGGTCTCCTTTAGCAAGTCATTGACTTGTTTTTCATGGTTTTCTCACATCATTCTCATTTCTCTTCCCAATTTTTCCTCTACTTCTCTTACTTTCTTTTCCAAATCCTTTTTGAGCTCTTCCATGGCCTGAGACCAGTTCGTGTTTTTCTTGGAGGCTTTTGACTTTATTGACTTCTTCTGGCTGTATGTTTTGGTCTTCTTTGTCACCAAAGAAAGATTCCAAAGTCTGAGTCTGAATCTGAGTCCATTTTCTCTGCCTGGCCACGTTCCCAGCCAACTATTGACCCTTGAGTTTTTCATCGGGGTATGAATGCTTGTAGAGTAGAGAGTACTTTGTTCCAAGCTTGAGGGGATGTGCTGTTGTTTTCAGAGCTATTTCTATACAGCCAGCTCTGTCACACCAGCGCTCCTCCTTCTCCAAGAACTGCCAACCCAGACTGGACTTAGATCTTAAGCAGGCTCTGCCCTCCCACTCTGATCTGCCACTTAATTCCTCCCACCAGGTGGGTCTGGGGCCAGAAGCAACTGCAGCTGTAGCTCTGTAGCTACACCACCTCTGCTGCCCCTGGGGCGGTGGCCAAACCATGAACTCCTTTCACTCCCCACAGCTTTTCCCACTAACCTTCTCTGTTGTCTTTGGTATTTGTGGGTTGAGAAGTCTGGTAACTGCCACAGCTCACTGATTCAGGGTTCTAGGGCCTGTTCTACCTGGCTCCCAGTCTGGTTGGTCCTGCCGCTGCCCACGCTGGGCTCTGCTGCACTCTGCTCCCAGCTCCATGCGTGATAAACCTTACCCAGTGACCATCCAGGCTGTCCTGGGCTGGAGCCTTGCTTCTCTCTGCTATTTAGTGGATTTTGCAGTTCTAGAATTTGTTCAGAGCCACTTTTTATCGGTGTTTGGAGGGTCTTGGGGGAGAGCCCTAGGCAAGTCCCTGCTTTCCAGCCGCCATCTTGGCTCTGCCCCTTTAGGTTTGATTTCTGATCTTGTTACCATTTACTACCTATAGGAAACTCAGTTCCAGATTTTTCAGGATTAGATTAGAAAGTCTTCAAGATCTAAATCTATCATTTAATGATAGAACCATTGCTATTGCCAAGGATTAACAATAAAGAATACTAAATATACTTTTATAACGATGTTCAGTCAATTATCAATTAGTCATATTCCTCAAAGAGGACAGCAAGCTTGGTAAACTGAAAGAGTGGTTTTGGAAGGTGTTTTGACATTTGCAACTAAATGTGGGTCATTCTAATGCTTTAAAACCTCATGGAAATGCCCTTCATAACCTACTCAATCATTCACTCTCTTGTTCCTCAATGGATGCTGATGCAAAGCTTTAATGTAAAGCTAGGATTCTCTTTTAAATGCTGCTACACACTTTACCTAGGGCAGGGAAGTAATTATTTGGTTTGTTACTGCCAGTCCATCAAGCAGGAAATGTCAGTGTGGTATGTCTACAATGTGGGACTTGGAATCAGGAAAGACAAAAGTTTGACTGCTGCCTATGACATTTACTAGCAGGATGACCATAGGCAAGTTGCTTACCTTCTCAATTTGTTCATCTGTTGAATAAAAATAATAATGTCTGGCACACATATCAAATTAGTTGACATCCATTAAGGACCATATAAATGTCAGCTGAATTGCCAGTTAACAAGAGCTTAAGGCTAATCTTAAAGAGACATCCTGTTCATGACAACGATGCTTTGAATTGAGCAAAGTACTTAATAATATTGATAAAGACTTAAAAGTAATATCTGAGAAAAGGTATATTAATTTAAAGTTTAACCAACAGCTATTTTGTCAAGGGCCCACTACATGGACAACAGAAAAAGGAATAAGGCACAGTCCTCTTTTTAATCAGCAATCCTTCAGTATTGTTTATTATATGAGAGGCAAATACACAACTTTAGTGCAAGATATATATGGCATAGAGAAGTGCTACTGAAATACAAACAATGTGCAATAGAAGTTAAAAGATGATTACTTTCTGGGGACATCAGGAGTTTGGGTTTAACATATTAGGAAATTATAAGATTGAGTAGGACAATGACAAGAGTTGTGCTTCAAGAGCATTAAGTTGATAGCAGTTTAAGAATAAATTGGAGTTAAAAGATACTGTAGACCATGAGGCCACTTCAGAGGCTGTTAGAGTACTCCAGAGAAAATCTTACAATTTTGAACTAAGATGGTGGCAGTGGGATTAGAAAGGAAGGGAGAGGTGCAAGATATATTGTGGATGTAGAATCCATAGGCCTTGGGAACTGATTAGATATAAAATGTAATGGAAAAAGAAGAGTCAAAACTTGGGACAGTGCCTCCCCACCCTACGTAAGCAGAGATCAACATTAACATAAAGTTTAGAGCTAATATACAGACGGGGAAATGAGCAAACAATAAAAAAAAAAGCTTGACCATAAAAAGTCATTGTGCGGTCAGGGAAGACCAAGACACAAACTCGCAAAAAACAACAATATGACAACAGCTACAAGCAAGGACTCAAACATAAAAGCTAATTGGACCCAAACCCCATAAGAATTCCTGGAAGTGTTAAAGAAAGTTACAATAGTGACAGAGGAAAATTTGGGGAAAGAAATGAAAGTGATGTGAGAAAATTATGAAAAGAGAATTAACAGCTTGATAAAAGAGACACACAAAAATGCTAAAGGAAATAAAACCTGAAAAGAAAACTACAGAATTGGCCTAATGATAAAAAAAGCATGGATTTTCACTGAAGAAAAGAACTCCTTAAAAAGCAGGATAGGCCAAATGGAAAAGGAGGTATAAAAATTCACTGCAGAAAAGAAGTCCTTAAAAGCAGAATTGCTTAAATGGAAGAGGTACAAAAGCACACTGAAGAAAATAATTCCTTAAAAATTAGAATTGGGCAAGTGGAAGCTAATGGTTCCATGAGACATCAAGAAATAATAAAACAAATGAATAGAAAATGAATGAAAAAAATGGAAAAAAAATGTGAAATATCAGAAAAACAACTGACCTGGAAAGTAGATTGAGGAGAGATAATTTAAGAATTATTGAACTAGGAGTGGAGCCAAGATGGTGGAGAAAAGGCAGGGACTCACCCAAGCTCTTCCTCAAACCCCTCCAAACAACCTTTAAATAATGCCGTAAAACAAATTCTGGAGCAGCGGAACCCACAAAAGGATGGGGTAAAATAATTTTCCAGCCCAAGATAACTTGAAAAGTTGCTAGGAAAGGTCTGTTGCACCAAGATGAGAGTGGAGCACAGTCCAGTACAGGCCAAGCCAGTGCAGACCAGGCCCCAGCAAACCAGGTGCAGGCCTTGGAGTGACTGAATCAGCAGTAGCAGCAGTTGTTTCTGAATCTCTCAGTTCACACATGGTAAGGAGATTGAACAACTGGTCAGAAAGAGATTACAGTGTTCTCTTTTATGGCACTAGGGGCAGGACTTTGTTGCTTTGCCCATACTCAGACCAAGTCACAGTCCTGGGTGGCAGTCCAGGGCAAAGAGAAGCACTAGCATAGGAGAGCTGGTGGCCACAGTGAAGCAGGGACCCTTGCATTTCCAGGGCAGAAAAGAGTGTTTGTGGTCACTCACAGAACAGAGCATAGGCCAGACGAGTAGTAAACACTCCTCTTCTTAGGTCACACCACCTTAGAAATATCTCTGAAAACAGCTACTTTACAAAACCCCTGAAACTTGGGACAGTGTGTCTTCCACCCTGGAACAGAGCCCAATTTAGCAAAGAGTTAAAAGTAAAGAAATAGTCTAGGAAAATGAGCAAACAACAGAAAAAAATTGTAACCATAGAAAGTTACTATGGTGACAAGGAAGATCAAAATACACACCCAGAAGAAGACAACAAAGTCAAAGCTCCTACATCCAAAGCCTCAAAGAAAAATATGAATTGGTCTCAGACTGTAGAAGACCTAAAAAGGATTTTAAAAATCAAGTATGAGAGGTAGAGTAAAAATTAGGAAGTGAAATGAGAGTGATGCAAGAAAATCATGAAAAAAGAGTAAAAAAAGTACTGAAGAAAATAACACCTTAAAAACAGAAGAGGTACAAAAGTTCAATGAGAAGGATGCCCTGAAAAGCAGATTTGGCCAAATGGAAAAAGAGGTACAAAACCTTAGCGAAGAAAATAATTCCTTAAAAATTAGAATTGAGCAACCAGAAGCTAATGACTCTATGAGACATCAAGAAACAATAAAACAAAACCAAAAGAATAAAACAAAGAAGACAATGTGAAGCATCTCAGTGGAAAAACAACTGACCTAGAAAACAGATCCAGGAGAGATAATTTAAGAACTATTGGACTACCTGAAAGTCATGATAAAAAAAAGAGCTCAGACATCATCTTTCAAGAAATCATCAAGGAAAATTTTCCTGATGTTCTAGAACCAGAGGCTAAAATAGAAATTGGAAAAATCGGGGTGGAGCCAAGATGGCAGCTGGAAAGCAGGGACTAGCGTGAGCTCCCCTCCAAGTCCCTCCAAAAACCTATAAAAAATGGCTCTGAACCAATTCTAGAACTGCAGAACCCACAAAACAGCAGAGGGAAGCAGGGCTCCAGCCCAGGACAGCCTGGATTGTCTCTGGGTGAGGTCTATCCCACATGGAGCTGGGAGCTGGGAGCTGGGAGCTGGGAGCTAGGAGTGGAGCAGAGCAGAGCCCAGCATGAGCGGCTCAGACCAACCAGACCAGGAGCCAGGCGGAGTGGGCCCTAGCACCCTGAATCAGTGAGCTGCGGCAGTTACCAGACTTCTCAACCTACAAACACCAAAGACAGTGGAGAAGGTTAGTGGGAAAAGCTGCAGGAATGGAAGAAGATCGAGGTTCAGCCACCACCCCCGGGGCAGTGGAGGTGGGGCAGCTACAGCTGCTGTTGCTTCTGGCCCCAGGCCCACCTGGTGGGAGGAATTAAATGGAAGATCAGAGCAGGAGTGCACAGCCTGCTGAAGATCTAAGCCCAGTCCGGGTTGGGGGTTCTTGGGGAAGGAGGAGTGCTGGTGTGGCAGAGCTGGCGCATCCCCCCCAAACGTGGAACATAGAACTCTTTAGTCTACAAGCAGTCATACCTCACTGAAAAACTCAAGGGTCAAGTTAGTTGGTTGGGAATATGGCCAGGCAGCGAAAACACACCCAGATTCACTCTCAAACTTTGGATTCTTTCTTTGGTGACAAAGAAGACCAAAACATAGAGCCTAAAGAAGTCAACAAAGTCAAAGAGCCGACAACAAAAGCCTCCAAGAAAACATGAACTGGTTCCAGGCCATGGAAGAGCTCAAAAAAGATTTGGAAAAGCAAGTTAGAGAAGTAGAGGAAAATTGGGAAGAGAAATGAGAAGGATGCGAGAAAACCATGAAAAACAAGTCAATGACTTGCTAAAGGAGACCCAAAAAAATACTGAAAAATACACTGAAGAAAACAACACCTTAAAAAACAGACTAACTCAAATGGCAAAAGAGCTCCAAAAAGCCAATGAGGAGAAGAATGCCTTGAAAGGCAGAATTAGCCAAATGGAAAGGAGGTCCAAAAGACCACTGAAGAAAATACTACCTTAAAATTAGATTGGAGCAAGTGGAAGCTAGTGACTTGATGAGAAATCAAGATTTTATAAAACAGAACCAAAGGAATGAAAAAATGGAAGACAATGTGAAATATCTCATTGGAAAAACCACTGACCTGGAAAATAGATCCAGGAGAGATAATTCAAAAATTATTGGACTACCTGAAAGCCATGATCAAAAAAAGAACCTAGATATCATCTTTCAAGAAATTTTCAGGGAGAACTGCCCTGATATTCTAGAGCCACAGGGCAAAATAGAAGTCGAAAGAATTCACCGATCACCTCCTCAAATAGATCCCAAAAAGAAATCTCCTAGGAATATTGTCGCCAAATTCCAGAGCTCCCAGATCAAGGAGAAAATACTGCAAGCAGCCAGAAAGAAACAATTTGAGTATTGTGGAAACACAATCATAATAATCCAAGATCTGGCAGCTTCTACATTAAGAGATTGAAGGGCTTGGAATACGATATTCTGGAGGTCAATGGAGCTAGGATTAAAACCTAGAATCACTTACCCAGCAAAACTGAGTATCATGCTCCAAGGCAAAATATGAACCTTCAATAAAATAGAGGACTTTCAAGCTTTCTCAGTGAAAAGACCAGAGCTGAATAGAAAATTTGACTTTCAAACACAAGAATCAAGAGAAGCATGAAAAGGTAAACAAGAAAGAGAAATCATAAGGGACTTACTAAAGTTGAACTGTTTTGTTTACATTCCTACATAGAAAGATGATATGTATGATTCATGAGACTTCAATATCATAGTAGCTGAAAGGAATATGCATATATATATATATATATATGTTTATGTATATATATATATATAAGTGAATGTGCATGTATGTTATATGTGTGTGTGTGTGTGGTGTGTATATATAATATATATATATATATACACATAGAGAGAGAGCGAGAGAGAGAGAGAGAGCGGACACAGGGTGAGTTGATGAAGGGAAGATGTCTAAAAAAATAAAATCCAATTAAGGGATGAGAGAGGAATATATTGAGAGAGGGAGATAGGGAGAGATAGAATGGAGTGGATTATCTCACATAAAGATAGCAAGAGGAAGCAGTTCTATGGGAGGAGGGGAGAGGGCAGGTGAGGGAGGAATGAGTGAATCTTGCTCTCATCAAATTTGGCCTGAGGAAGGAATACCATACATACTCAATTGGGTATCTTACCCCACAGGAAAGAAGAGGGAAGAAGATAATAAAAAGGGGGATGATAGGAGAGGAAGATGGGGGGTGGAGGTAATCAAAAACAAACACTTTGGAAAGGGGACAGGGTCAAGGGAGAATATTCAGTAAAGGGGGATGGGTTGGGAAGGAGCAAAATATAGTTAGTCTTTCACAACATGAGTATTGTGGAAGGGTTATACATAATGATACACATGTGGCCTATGTTGAATTGCTTGACTTCTTAGGTAGGGTGGGTGGGAAGGGAAGAGGGGAGAGAATTTGGAACTCAAAGTTTTAAAAACAGATGTTCAAAAACAACAAAAAAAAAGTTTTTGCATGCAACTAGAAAATAAGATACACAGGCAATGGGGCGTAGAAATTTATCTTGCCCTACAAGAAAGGAAGGGAAAAGGGGATGGGAGTGGAGTGGGGTGACAGAAAGGAGGGCTGAATGGGGAACAGGGCACCAGAAGATATGTCATCTTGGAGTGGGGGAGAGGGTAGAATGGGAGAAAATTTGTAATTCAAACTCTTGTGAAAATCAATGCTGAAATTAAATATGTTAAATAAATAATTTTTTTAAAAAATTGAATAAAAAAAAGAAATTGAAAAAGTCTACCCATCATCTCCTGAAAGAGAACCCAAAAGGAAAACTCCTTGGAATATTATGGCCAAATGCCAGCATTCTCAGGTCAAAGGGGGAAATACTGCAAGCAGCCAGAACGAAAAATTCAAGTATTGTGGAACCACAGTCAAGATAACACAGGATTTAGCAGATTCTACATTAAAGGATCAGTGTGGCTTAGAATATCATATTCCAGAGAGCAAGGGGAACTAGGATAACAACCAAGAATCTCCTACCCAGCAAAAGTGAGTATAATCCTTCAGAGGAAAAACAGACATGCAATGAAATAGGGACTTTCGAGCATTTCTGATGAAAAGACTAGAGCTGAATAGAAAATTTGACTTCCAAATGCAAGGCTCAAGAGAAGGATAAAAAAGTAAACGGAAAGGGAATCATAAAAGATTTTATAAGGTTAAACTGTTTACATTCCTACACGGGAAGATGATACTTGCAACTCATAAGAACTTTCTCATTATTAGGGCAGTTGGAAGAAGTATGTATATAGACAGAGGGCAAGAGTATGAGTTGAATATTATGGTGGGGGAGATAGGGGAGGTGGCAGGGCTGGCTTGAATCTTACTCTCCCAGAATTGGCTCAGAGGAATAACATACATACTTAATGGGGTATAGAAATCTATCTTACCCTACAGGAAAGTAGGGAGTGGAAGGGGATCAGAAAAGGCGGGGAGGAGCAGGCAATGCTCATAGAAAGGAAGGCTGAGGGAGGCAGTAGTCAGAAGCAAAACACTTTTATTTCTTATTTAATATTTTATTTTTCCCAATTACATGTAATTACAAATTTAGCATTCTTTTTTACATTTTCATTTCCAAATTCTCCCCCTGCCTCCCTTCCCCCTCATTGAGAAGGCAAGCAATTTGACATAGGTTTTACATGTGTAGTCATGCAAAATACATTTCCATGTAAGTCACTCTGTGAAAGAAACCACAGACAAAAAAAAAACAAGAAAAATAAGAAAAGAAAAAGTATCTTCTATCTGCATTCAGGCTCTAACAGTTCTTTCTCTGGAGATGGACAATATCTTTCTTCATAAGTTCTACAGAATTGTCTTGGATCATTACATTGCTGAGAATAGCTATTATTCATAGTAGATCATCATACAATATTGCCGTTACTGTGTACAGTGTTCTCCTGGTTCTGCTCATTTCATTTTGCATCAGTCCATGCACGTCTTTCCAGGTTTTTTTTTTTTTGAGAGCATTCTGCTTATGATTTCTTAAAGCACAATAGTACAACAACTTGTTCAGCCATTCCCCAGTTGATGGACATCCCCTCAATTTCCAACTCTTTGCCAGCACAAAAGGAGCTGCTATAAATACTTTTGTACACATAAGTTCTTTTCCTTTTTGTTTTTTATATCTTTGGGATATAGACCTAGTAGCAGTATAAAGCAAAACACTTTTGGGGGGGTCAGGGCAAAAGGAGAGAGAATAGAATAAATGGGGCAGGGGGGAATAAGATGGAGGAAAATACAGTTAGCAATCATAACTTTGAAAAAAAAGTGTTAAGAAAGTTTCTCTGATAAAGGCCTCATCACTCAAATATTAAATAATCCCAAGGACTTTGGCAGTGAGAACTTTTTTTCCAGGTTTTCAGTAGCTATGGTTACAGAGAAGTAGGTCTTTAACACCTATAGTGCCTGCAGAGAAAGTTGCCAGTTTCCATGAAGGTTGAATAATCAGGCAGTCAATTAAAAAAAAAACCAGCATTTTACCATTCCTCCACTGTGGTAAAGATATAGAGTATATATTGTTTCTGAAAAATAAGGCCGATATTTTCCCAAAATATTTTTGCATTTAATCTGTAACTCTGCTTATGAGAGGTTTCTAGGCACAAATAATATTGATCAACGGTCTAACACTAGGTTATCTAGTAATCTTTTCTGTGGGTGGTTTGTGTAGGCAAAATTTTGTACTTCCTTTTGGAAGCCAGGTCCTGTTTGCATAACAAATGGATGATAAGAAAACCACTCAAAGATTTTTTTTCCTTCATCTTTGAATATATTAAAAATCCATGAAGAAATGGAATTTGCATGACTTAGCTATTGAATACAATTGATTCATCTCTATAAGCTCCAACTGTACACCAGACACTAAACTACTGAAGACTTTTACATGGAAATATATTGATTCTGAAAATTCCATGGCAACCTCATGTTAGAGAAAATATTTAAAGAAGAAACTTGCGCACGCAAATCAACCCGTCTCTTGGGAGCCTCAGAGATTCCAGAAACATGAGCTGATATTTTGGCAACTGGAACAATGGTATCAAATAAAAACATACAAAGTGTTCTTTTTTAAAGTAAGTAGGCAAACAGTGGGATTTCCTTCTTAAGACTGTTTTCATTAGACAGGGTTTTCTTGAGGGTGAAAAGTTAAAATGGTAGAGGTAAGGTGGATGAAGGTTCAGAAAGGACAATTTGGAAGTTTTGGCTCATTTTCTTTTCCTGTCTGACACTGACTCATCTTATGGCTGGACATGATTCACTTATCCTCTCTATGCCTCAGTTTACAAGCGTAGTCAGAAAAACAATGTGGCTATGACTGTTTATATGTAATTGTTTATATTTGAGAACCACCAATGGAAACATGACAACAGTGTAGTATTCAACACAAGTCATTTTCTAAGGTAAGAGAACTAGGTGCAATGGAACCTCTGATATACAACTTCTTTCTCTAAGGCTAGCCCTCTCTCCACTACACTAATACTGCTAGTTTCTGATTACCTTTAATATTTATCTTTATATAGCACCCCTAGAATTACAAAGAGTTCTCATATATATTATCTCATTGATCTGTACAACAACTTTAGGAGGTAGACAGGATAAGGTTATTATTTCCTATTTATCCTATATATAACTTACTTTTTATAAAATTTTGCATAATTGTGTCCCCCTTTAGATTTTAAATTCCTTGAGAGCAGAAACTGCTTTTTGCCATTTTTTATTTCCCCAGTGCTTAGAAATGTTGATTGATCGATTGACTATTATCCTCTTTTTTATAGCTGAAGAGACAAGTAGTAAAGAAGAGATTCCTATCTCTACCTCATTACAAGTTACCCAGTTTCACTCATTCTTACTTCTGGATAAATTAAAGCAAGTCTGATTGCTCCTTCACATGGTAGACTTTCAAATACTCGAAGACAACGATTGTGTCCTTCACAAGTTTTCTCTTCTCCAGGCTAAAAAATCCACAGTTCCTTCGATCAATTCTCCTTTGATATAATCTTCAAGTCTTTAGCTTTCCAAATCATCTTCCTCTGGACACTTAGGCTAGAGGTAGGCTGTTCAACTCAAAATGTGGTGGGACTAGGGCAGACAACAATACCCTATGAGATAGGAATTATAATATATTTTCCCTACTTTACACAATAAGAAATTGAGTGTCAGAGAAATTAAATGATTTGTTCAAGGTCACACCAACAGTGATTATCAGAGTGGGGATTTAAATCCAGGTTCTCTGACTCTAATGATAAAAGAGACAAAGCCAGAATTTGGGGAACATTCACCTTAAAGTGTTAGGATAAAGAAGAGAGAAAATGAGCAATCTGGTAAGTAGGAAGAAAAACCAGATTGTATTATCAGGGAAACCAAGGAAGAAGGAGTACTTGTGTCTTTAAATACCTTAAGACAATTATCATGTGCTTGGGCTCCCTACTTCCCATCCCCTCCTCTTTTTTCCTTTCCAGGCTAAAAAACCCCTAGTTCATTGAAATGCTCTACATATGGCATGAATTCAAAGCCCCATAACTCTCCTTTGGATGCTCTCCAGGGTATGGGGCCTATCTTATACTCCAAATTGAGCATAATATTTCACATGTCATATGAACAAGGAGCAGCACAAAATCAACTACTTAGTCTCTCAATGCAATTTAATTTACATTAGCACTTTAGGCTGCCATTATCACATGTTGATCCATTTAAGTTTGTGGATAAGCAGGTCACTGGCTGTCTTTTAAAGAAAGGTTCTATAATGTCAGCAACAGAAACCAGATTACATGGGGTGGAAGAGTGTAGTGGGAACTTGGCCAGACTCCTGAGGCTATTGCAGCTGTTGTGGCCATTGCCCATTCTCTACCCCATTCATTGGCTTAGCCCCACTTGGCACTTCGCAGGTCTGCGGTTCTGAATTATAAAAGATTGGCCCGAGGACTGGAAGAAAGGTGGTCAGTAATATTTTCCTAAGCTGAAACTGCCTATAGGTCAATTTCTCCAATTCTTGGCTTAGTGAATTCAGGAGAGCAAGATTTTATAACCCTTTTATTTTTGTATTATGTATTTTAAGACTTAATTTTTTCCCTGAACTACTATAAATCAAGAAGTTGGACAAGTAACACTGATCCACTAAAGTTGATGCTCACACCATCGGAACATCATGCAAATTTTTAGATGGCTGGCTTAGCCATTAAGCCATGGCTAGCTCATTCATTTTGTTGACAGTTACACCATGAAATATATTGGATAGACCACATGAAAGTGGTTGAAATTTTTGGATTTAATTAATTACATTTTGTACTCATTTCCTACCACATATGTACATGTTTCCACCAATAAAGCAAGCTCTGGGGGGCAAGGGCTCTTTCATTTTTGTCTTGATATTCCCAACATCTTGCACAGTGTCTGGCATATACTAGGTTCCTGATAAGTACCTATTGATTGATTTTTTTAAGATAAGTTTTCATTAATATCTTTCATTTTTACATTGCTAAATTCTCCCTGTAAGGGGAGAAAGTGAGGACAGCTATAGGATGACAGATTGAAGAGACAGTAGTCTCTAATTTTTTGGATGGGGGGGCACATTTTTAAAGCAATTAGAAATGAACGTCTTCATAGGAGATGTTGAAGTCAGAGAGAAAGGGGATGTTCAGGTTGCAATCTGCTGGAGAAGCTGGGAAGGGTAGGATCAAGAGCAAAGACAGGTAAACCTTAGGAAGGAGAAGAAGATGAGATTATGTCCTAATATCTTACACAACTACAAAAACCAGTTTTTCTATCAACTGTACAATAATCTGCGGAGTATTAATATTTTAAAATTATCAGGTTAGTGAGTTGTTCCATTATCATTTCTATCCAAATCCTATTAAAATTATGAGAACAAGATAACAATAATAAATAATAAATGGCTGACAAAGTCTTTAGTTCACGGGGCCTCAGTGGTCAGAGAAGGCTTCATGAAGACATGAAAGGTAAGAAAGAAGAATAAAGAGAAGACAATGGTTAACAGTAGCAGGTATTGAGAAGAAAATGAGATCTAGGTGGCCTTTCCTGGGATGAGCTATTCACTTTGTTCATATAATCTTTATTTCAGATCTAGAGAAGATAGATATGCCTCATGGAAGAAGTTAGCTCTAACAAAAGGGACAAGGCAGAGGGTGCTGTTTTGGAATGAATGTATGGTATGATTACTACCTTCTCTGAGAGGGATGACACATGCCCTGGGAGTGGCTAGGGAAAGGTTAACATAGCATAGGGAATCCTGAGATGGAAAAAAAGATCAGGAAAATCATTTTTTCCACCCCTTAGGGGTAGTAGCACAAAAAGGTTAATTAGACTGTATTCTTTAGTCTAGTCCTGCAAACTCAATTTTCCTATCAGAGAGTTTCCTAGCATTATCATAAATGTTCCATAGTTCGGGTTTCATCCCATTCTTCTGAGTTACAATCCCACACAGTCATCACCAAAACAATAAACCCTGGTTGGTTACTATAGGTATCTCACAGCCAGAAGATAATCTGTCATTTTGATGCTAATGATAATAACGAAAGTGGTATTAGGGCTCTCAGAAACTAGGACCTTTATCATAGGAAATTTTCACCAAAACAGGTGAGTTACTTGGATTTTTTTTAATGACAGCATGATTTTAATTTATATTAATTTAATATGTTATATTAATTAATATATTATATTAATCAATATTATACAATACATTATTAATGTAGTATATTACATATTAATGTCATATTAATTAATATATTATATATTAATACATTTAATTTAATTATACAATTCTGTCCCACCCTCCCAGCTCCCCTTCTTGTTTCTTCCAGCACTCCATGTGTCTCTCCACATTCACAGGGGCAACTTGTGCTTATCATAAAGTGCCCTATTTGTCAAGAGAAAAATAGTTTATGTAGTGTTTTAGTATTTACAGAGAATTTTCTGTAGAGCTGTAAATAACACTTATGGAACACACAAATATCATTATCCTCATTTTAGAGAGAAAGATTCAATGTCTCAGAGACATTTTTGTTTATTATTCAGTCAGTTCAGTAATGTCTGACTCTTTGTGATCCCATTTGGGGCTTTCTTGGCAAAGACACTAGAGTGGTTTGCCATTTCTTTCTCTAACTCATTTTGCAGATGAGGAAACTGAGGCAAACAGGGTTAAGTGACTTGCCCAGGGTCACACAGCTAGTAAATGTCTGAGGCCAGATTTGAACACTGGAAGATGAGTCTTCCTGACTTCAGACTCAGCTCTCCATCCAACATGTCACCTAAATGTCAAAGGCATTAGCCTTTACGATACTTACTTTCTAGTTTTTAAGCGAGTACTGTGGAGTAGTACAAAGATTTAAAAACTTATGGGCCCACAAACCTCCTGAAAGAGGCCAGTACCAGATTAAAATATAATTGGAAAATATCTAACAAAATAAATAAAAATACGATACAGCATGAAGTACTGTTAATTTCAGTATGCTGTATGATTTACTGACCCCATTTCTATTTGAGTTTAACATCACTGGCATAGTAGATAGAGTATTGAACTTGGAGTAAGGAAGACCTGGGTCCAAACCCCACCTCAGACCCTTACAAGTTGTATGACCCTGGCGTATCAACAATGTTGCTAGCAGCTACTGTGGCTGTGTAAGGCCAATAACAACAGCACACAGAAGGGATGCCAACCCAGACTCTTTGATCTGCTTTTCTAAGGAAAGCAACTTAGAGGGGTTAACAATCTCAGTTTAATTAAACACACATATATCATTCACTGAGTTCAAGGAGAAAAGATCAGCCCCCTGAACTTCAGGGCAAATACGAACAGAAATTACATATCACATACATTATGTAAACAGATCAAATAACATAAATCAGTCTATCCATGGTAATACATAGTTACCAGAGAAGCACCAATATCTGTCTGGGTTATCAAAGCCAGGGGGGCTATCTCAACTACTTTCCCAGAGTCTTGTCACCCTTTCAATGAGTGTACCCCCAAAAGTGAAACGCTAACCTTCTAGTACATATAACCTGCTCAGGACCTTGAGGGCTCAAGGCTCACCATTTAGGGTGTGGAAAAGTTAGTTAATCACTAGTACCATCATATACATTGTTTCCAATCGATGACTCCTGATTATCTTAGTGCTAAGAAACACTCCAAGGCAAAAAAGATCCCACTTTACCTGCCCCATTCAAGCAAAGGCAAGACTCATTAAAGTCACTTAAGAGAAGAACAGCAAAAAATCCTGTCCTGATTACCATTACACCTGGGCACCATCTTTGTGTGTCAGTTTCCTCACCCGTAAAACAAGGGGATTGGATAGAGCTGCCTCTACAATCCCTTCCAACTCTGAATCTATGATATTGTGACTTTTCCGGGGCCACTGAGATGATGAACAGGAGACCAAACCCAGATCTTTCTTCATTCTTGGTGAGCCCTCTTCCCACTAACTGTTATCCTGAAGTACTTGTTCACTGTGTCTATAGAACACAGACAATACCCTAAACTGGAAACCATGGCAGACTCGAAATCAGAAAATCTGAGTTTAGGTCCTGATTTGGACACTAATGGCCATGGGTGATTTATTCCTGAGCACTGAGGCTCAGTTCTGCCATTTGTAAAATGGGGCTAATAATACTTACACTCTCTACCTTACTGAGTCTGGAGTCAGGAAGACTCATCTTCCAGTGTTCAGATCCGGCCACAGACATTTACTAGCTGTGTGACCTTGGACAAGTCACTTAACCCTGTTTGCCTCAGTTTCCTCATCTGTAAAATGAACTAGAGAAAGAAAGGGCAAACCACTCTAGTATCTTTGCCAAGAAAAAACCCCAAAATGCCCGTTTCTGTCATGAAGAGTCAGACACAACTGAATTGGCTGAACAACAAAAAATGTACAACAAGCAGACTAAAAAAAAAAAACAAATTCATTCCACCAGCAGTATAGCTGGTACACCTAGGTGGTGTGGTGGATAAATTAGCAGGCTTGGAGGCGGGAAGACCTGAATTCAAATTCAAGTCTCTGACACTGTGTGACCTTGGGCAACTCACTTAATCTCTTTTGGCCTCAGTTTCCTCGTCTGTAAAATGAAGGTGTTTGACCAGATAACTTTTAATTTCCCTTCCAGATCTAAAACTGTATCACAGGCAATATTGTATAGCTGAAAGATCACTAGATTTGGAGTTGGGAGCCCTGGGTTCTTAATTACACCCTTATCATCTGAGTGATCTTGGGCAGGCCACTTTCCTTAGGTCTACACATCTGTAACATAACGGCATTGGTTACGAGACTACAAGATCACAAGATTCTAGATTTAGAGTTGTAACAACAATGCGGCTTGCTGCTACTCTGGCTGACCTCCCAGGAGGGCTGCTAGCACAGGTTCTTTGGTCTGCTTTTCTAAGGAAAGCAACTTTAAGGGGCTAACAATCTCACTTTAATCAAGCATACATATAACATTCACTTAGTTCAGGGACAAAAGCCAGCACCTTGAACTTCAGAGCAAATACAAACAGAAATTACAAACAGAGACAGTATAAATAGACCAAATAACAATACAGAGTTACCAGAGAAGCACCAACATCTGGGTTTTTTTTTCAAAGCTGGGAGGGCTCCTTAACAACACTGCCCAGAATCTCATCTAGTCAAATCACACGACACTCTTCCAGTGAGTGAGAGCCCCAAGCAAAACACCAACCTCTGAGTTTATATACCCTGTTCAGGGTCAAAGGGTGTCCATGTGATGCTTCTTCAGGCATCACAACCATGCAATTCAAACCTATGTGATCTAGGCTCTCTTGTTTCATAAGCAGGTCATCAAAGACTCCCATATTTAATCAAAGAAACAAAAAGCACTTGATTACTTCAGTGCTCCAAATGGGAAAACCGTAAAATGTCCTAGCTTGATTACCAATACAAGAGCCAAAGATTCTTTATAAGGCATTATTCCACTGCTATTATTTAATAGGTAAGCAGAGGCCCAGATAATTTAATGGGTCAAGGAGAAAATATTGCAAGCAGCTAGAAAGAAACAATTCAAGTATTATGGAGCCATCACAATAATATTCCACAACTTGTTCAACCATTCCCAAATTGATGGGCATCTCTGCAGTTTTCAATTCTATGCGACCACAACAAGAATCTCTATAAATATTTTTGTACACATGGTTCCTTTTCCTTTTTCTTTGATCTCTTTGGAGTACAGACCTAGTAGAAGTATTTCTGGGTCAAAGGGTATGCACAGTTTTATAGCCCTGTAGGCATAGGTCCAAACTGTTCCCCACAATAGTTAGATCAGTTCATAACTCCACAAACAGTTCATTATTGTACCTATTTTCCTTCATCCCTTCCAGCATCTGTCATTTTTGATAGGTGTAAAGTGATACCTCAGAGTTGCTTTAATTTGCATTTCTCTAATCAATAGCAATTTAGAGCATTTTTTCATATGACTATAGATAGCTTTGATGTCTTCTTCTGAAAACTGCCTGTCCACATCCCTTGACAAATTATCATTTGGAGGATGGCTGTTATTTTCATAAATCTGATTCAGTTGAGAAAAGAGGTCTTTATCAGAGAAATTTGTAAAAAATATTGATATTACTTCATTGTACCTTTTGTGAAAATTTTGATTCTCTGATTATCTTATTTCATTGCCTATTTTTATTTTTTTTTTTGTTTTGTCTCAGATCATGATTACTACCTCTGCCTTTTTCCCTTCAGCTGAAGCATATTAGATTTTGTTCCATCTCTTTATTTTAACTCTGTGTACATGGTTTTCTGTTTCAAGTGTTACTGTCAGAAACAACATGTTATTGGATTCTGGTTTCTAGTCCATTTTGCTGTCTGCTTTTATTTTATGCATAAACTCATCCCATTCATATTAACAATTACAATTACTGTGTATTTTCCTCCATCCTATTTTATTCTGTTTATCTTTGTCTCTCTCTCTTTTCATCCTGTCCCTCCTCAAGTCTGTTTTGCTTCTGACCACTACCTTCCTTAATCTGCCCTCCCTTTTATCATTTCCCCCCTTTTCTTTTATCCCCTTTCCATCCTATTTCCCTGTTGGATAAGATAGATTTCTATACCTAATTGGGTGTGTTTGTGTGTGTGAGTGTATGTGTAATCTTCCCTCTTTGAACCAATTACAATGAGATTAAGATTCAAACATTGCCTGCCACTCCCTGCCTCCATTTTCCCCTCTATTGTAAAAGCTCTTCCTTGCATGCCTCTTTTATGTGAGATGATTTTCCCCATTCTACCTCTCCATTTGCCCTTCTCCCAGTGCATCCCTCTCTCACCTTTTCATTTTTTTTGAGACCAGTCAAATATAATTGATTCATACCCATTCCCTCTGTCTATGAAGACTGCTTTTAATTGCCCTAATAATGATAAAATTCTTAGGAGTTACATGTATTATCTTCCCAACATAGGAATGTAAACAGTTTATTGATTGTCATGATTTCTTTTTCATGTTTACCTTTTTATGTTTCTTTTGTGTCTTGTGTTTGAATGTCAATTCTTTTATTAAGCTCTGGTCTTTTCATCAGGAATGATTAAAAGTCCTTTATTTCATTAAATATCTAATTTTCCCCCTTGAAGGATTATACTCAGTTTTCCTGGGGAGTATGATTTTTGGCTGCAAGCATAGCTCTTTTGCCTTCCAGAATATCATATTCCAAGCCTATTCCTCCTTTAACATGGAAGCTGCTAAATTTTGTGTGATACTGATTGTGGCTCCAAAATATTTAAATTGTTTCTTTCTGGCTGCTTGCAATGTTTTCTCTTTGATATGGCAGCTCTGGAATTTGGCTATAATGTTCCTGGGACTTTTCATTTTGCAATCTTTTTCAGGAAGTAGTTGGTAAATTCTTTCAATTTCTAATTTACCCTCTGAATCTAAGATATTGGAACAGTTTTCCTTGATAGTTTCTTGAAATGTGATGCCTAGGTTCTTTTTTGTTATGGCTTTCAGGTAGTCCAATAATTCTTTTTTAAGTTTTTTTTTACTTAGTATTTTATTTTTCCCCAATTACATGTAAAAACCATTTTCAACATTTTTTTTTGAAATTGTGTTCCAAATTCCCTTCCTTGTCACCCCCCTCATTGAGAAAGCAAGCAGTTTGATATAGGTTATATATGTGCAGTCATGCAAAACATATTTCTGTATTAGTCATGTTATAAAAGAACAAAATAAAAACCTAAGAAAAATAAAGTAAGAAAAGTATACTTTGATGTGTATTCAGACTCCATCAATTCTTTCTCTGGGGGTGGATAGCATTTTTCAGAGTTGTTTTAGATCACTGAATAGCTAAATCATTCACAGTAGATCATCATACAATATTGCTGTTACTGTACAATGTTTTCCTGGCTCTATTCATTTTACTTTGCCTCAGATCATGTAAGTCCTTCTGGGTTTTTCTGACAGCATCTAGCTCATCACATCTTATAGCACAACAGTATTCCATCACAATCATATACCACAACTTGTTTAGCCATTCCCCAATTGAAGAGCATCTCCACCATCACCAGTTCTTTGCCACCACAAAGAAAGCTGCTATGAATAATTTAGAACAAATAGGTTCTTTTCCTTTTCATCTTTGGAAATCAACTAGTAATGGTATTGCTGGGTCAAAGGGCATAGGGGCAATTTAATAACTCTTTAGGCATAATTCTAGATTGCTCTCCAAAATGGTTAAATCAGTTCACAATTCCACCAGCAGTGAATTAGTGTCCCAATTTTTCCTCATCCCCTTCAACATTTGTCATTTTCCCCTTCAATCACTTTAGCCAATCTGATGAGTGTGGAGATTAATAAAGGCACTGGATTTAAAATACTAGGAAATGCTACTTATAGAAAAAGTCATTAAATTTACACACCAGAATCTAACTAATCTACTGATATAATTGTTTATAAAATCATAGATCAAAAACTATAATAGACCTCAGGGGCCAGTTAGTCCATCTTCTTAATTTTAAAGTTAAAGAAACTGAGGTCCAGAAAGGAAAATTTGCCTAAGGGCACACATGTGATTAGCATCAGAAGCAGAATTTGAACCCATTACTCCTATCTCTACAACCAGAGCTCCTTCCATTGTACCGTACTTTTTCATGGTCAGGGTTTCCTAGGTTGTGATAGAGAATCTCACCCAAATAACTGAACATTTTGAAAGGCTATGGATAGGTATAGCACCAGCAACCAAACTAATAAGCCCTTTCCTTGTCAAATACTTGAATGATTCTAGGAGATAAGAAAGGATTCATTCACACTTCCACTCAACTAGCACAGGGTCAGGGATTTGAAATGATTCTACTGCACGTTTGAAAGAAGGTCAGTAGAAATCTTTCCACCAAAGTGATTTTTAATAAATGCTGGTACTTAACACTGCTGGAGATTGTAAATGTTAATAAACTTCCTACAAGGGAGGCAGGAGTGGAAACTTTTCTTTGTAGAACATTTTATCATTCTACTTGGTTCCATGGACAATTACTCAAGTTTCCTGGGGCACATTTTCCTGGGTGTTTAACAGTTAATGAAGGTAAATAGTGGCAAGCCAGCACTTTGCAAAGTCATAAATTAATGTTACTCTGAAAGCACTATTGAATGGAAAAAAGTTAACCCAAAGAACTTACGTAGCAAAAAAATTACTTATTAGCTCAGACCAGAATCTATTCTGTATTTATTGAACCACACTAGGAGGACAAATCTAATCTACTGAATTAATTCACAGGTGGGGCTTGTTGCATATAAGTTTCTAAGCTATTATTCCATCATTTCACTTACCCATTTTAATATCTACAAAGTAAGCTAATAAACTCAGAGGTTGCAGCTATGGTTTAGCAAGGAACAGCAAACTGGTTATTTAAATGGCTTCAAGAGGGATGTTAAGACAATTCAGTAATTACTCTGAAAAAAAAATCCAATATAACAGCACTCTGTTATTTACAGTAGCATTTTGATGTGCTAAAAGTCTTCACTGAAACAAACAATACTGGATAAACAAATAAATAGATTGATAACTGATAGATCAACCCAGGTTGGTTGGTTGGTTGGTTGGTTGTTGTCCTTCATTCTCAAAGAGGACCAAAATGACATCACTATGTTAGTGTCAAGTTAAACTGCATCTGTGGATGATCAAACCAATATGATCTCAGAATGTTCTACCATATATGAGGCAAAAACAGGTCATGTGAACATTTGGGGTGGATTCTCTAAATTTGCACATCTTGTGTTTCATTTGAGCTACTTCAATTCTGCTTTGCTCACAGAGCACAGTACCTTCTCTGATGTGGGCACACCATGCTGAGCAGTCCTGTGCCAGTGTCTCCCATGTCACACAATCAATTCCAAAGTTCTTAAGAGAGACCTTGTGAGTATCTTGGAATATGTAGCTTTTTCTGACCACCATTCCAGCACCTGACCTGTGTAAGTTCATAAAATAGTCTTTTTGGTAAGCATATATTTAGCATTCCAGCAACACATGCCCATCAGAGTTGCATTCTCTGCAGTAGAGATCCAGGAAGAATCTAGCAATTGAATAATTATTGATGGCAGAGTTTTATAGGCAGTCCTCATATTTATGGCAGGCTATATTATTGGAGACAGTATTGTGAATTAACATTATGAAATTTAAATCTGTAATTTCCTATAAAAATATTGTTATAATTGGGCAGTTGCAGTCCTAGATTAAGACCCATTGCTCACTTTTTGAAAGAAACAGTCCAAATGTAAACTAGAAATGGAATGTCTATTCTTCATATAATTCAAATACATTAACATGAAATGTAACTTAACAGGTAAGCATTTATTTAATTCCTACTATATACTAGACCTTGCATTCAGTAGAAATACTATAAAAAGTTCTTAGTTTACTTCATGCCTTTGGGGGATAGCTATGGCATAGTTGAAATAACATCAGAATAACATTAAAAGGTATGGGTTCAAGTCCTGACATGTATTGCCTTGGGCAAGTCACTTCATGTCTCAGAGCCATCATTTAATTATCAATAAAATTGTCTACTTGCAATTATTTGCCCCCATAAGATTAACATGAATATTGATGAGATCATGTATATAAAGCACTGGATAAACTTTGGTTATAATTATGATTTTTTTACTATAACAAGCAAAAGGTGAAGAAATGTTATCATCTTTCACACACACACACACACACTCACACACACAAAGAAATTTTATCATCATTAGATGATAGACCTTTGGGGGTGAGATTTTGACAGGAATCTGTAAAGAGAATGGAGGATGTTTGAAGTCCCCGTATCCACCATGCTTCTTCAATAAGTGCATCTGATGGCATGATTTTAAAATCCAAGTATGAGGACTCTACTGTCCTTGATGACAAATAATTGTTACAAAAATGTTGGTAGATCTTTTCCATTTTTTTCCAATTATTACCCTCCTACTATTCTCATCCTCAAATGCCTTTGGAGTGATTTTGTTCAGTTGGATCTCTTGCCAAGCTTTGTTTAAATAGGTTTTGTTTTCCACTCTTTCTCTCTACTTTTGGAGGTAATGCTGCTGATAATCACTTATCATCTTTCTTAATGTAATTTGAGCATTTTTGTATATTAAAGTTCAATACAAAAGACAATTGTACATGAAACTCTGAATCTCTTTTTTGTACTGCTTGCTTTAAAATATATGATAAATTTAACACATTATTTTCAAACTGTTCCACTTACCTGTGTTTCTATCTCAACTTCCCTCTCTCCTCCTCTGGGCACTTTTTAAAAATAATTCAATAGCCTTCTTCTCCTCCTCCTCATCCTCCTCCTTTCCTTCTTCCTCTTCCTCCTTCATCTTCTTTCTTCTTCACCATTGCAAACTACCTTTTTTCAATTAACAAAAAACAGAAAAAATCCACTTTGTAACAAATAAGCAAGGTCAAGCTAAACAAACCCACATCATGGCCATGTCCAAAAAATATCTCATACCACATCTTGAGTCCATCTGCTTTCCATTGGGAGATGGGTAATAATATTCTTCATCATAGGTTAGTGATTCTTAACATGGGGTCCATAAATTAAAAAAAAAACATTTTAATAGCTTTTTCAATAGAATTTATATCTCTTGCAACTACATATTTTAAAAACATTATTCTGCGAAAGTGTCCATAGACTTCATAGACTGCCAAAGGGGTCCATGACACACACACACAAAGTGTTAAAAATCCCTAACATGTGTCCTCTGGAAATTCTATTGAAATAGTTTCATTTAGCCCTTAATTAGTTCATACTTCCCAAGATTCTATAAAAGTGTCTCTTCTGTGGTTGGTATTACCCGATAATATTTCATTAAATTCATAAGCAGCATCTGCTCAGCTATTCCCCAATTGATACACACCTGCCTTCATTTCCAGCTCTTTTCTTTTTAATTCTTCCTTCTAAGTCAGGAAGTTTTACTTGAGACTATTTTCTCCCCAGTGTTATTCTATCAAACTTCCCTCTTTCTACCCTTATGTCTTTCCCTATTATGCTTAGCATATTTTTACACTTAATTCAGTTTATTTGTGTGTGCATGTGTACACATGCAAACACATACATGTTGCTTCAGGGTAAGATCGCCTGGTTCCCACTCCTCCTACCCTTTCCTCAAATATGTATATGTTCTTCTTTTCTTGCACCTTAATTATGAGAAACTGTAAGCTCCCCTCCCTTCTTTCTCTTTTCTATGCCAATGCATTCCTTTTGTCCTCTCTTTTCTTTTCCTCCTTAAAAACCTAAGAACAGAGACAATATGTTCCCAAGTTCTCTCTTTTACCTATTTACCTCTCTCAATTCCCTTTGAAGACATTGAAGTTCTGAAGGGACACTTGTTTCTTCTCTGCCATTAAAATGTTAGCATTTTATCATCTTACAATCCCTTCAAATTGTTCAGATAAATTGATCTTTCTAGATTTCTCTCAGTCCTAGTGTTTGCATTTAAAATTTCCTGCTCAGTTCCAGCCTTTTTATCAGGGATAGTTTAAAGGTTTTTATTTCACAAAAAGTAATTTTTCCTCCGAAGGATTATTCTCAGTGTTTAGGGGTAAGTTATTCTTGGTTGTAATTCTGTCTTTTGCCTTTTGGAATATGTGTGGTGCTCCAAGATCTCTGCTTATTTATAGTAGAAGCTATCCAGTCTTGTGTGATCTTGACAGTGGATCCTTGGTATTTGTAATGCTTCTTTGTAAATACTTACATTATTTTAAAAATTTTGATTGGGAGCCCTGCATTTTGGCTATAACAGTCTTAAGATTATTCCTTTTTGGGGTTTCTTCAGGAAGTGATTGATGGATTTTTTTTCTTTCTTCATTTTACCATCTAATTCTAACAGATCTGAGCAGTTTTTATTTATGAGTTTTTGAAATATAGTACTTAAGTTTTCCATAAAATCATAGTTTTGAGAGAGTCTAATATTTCCTAAATAATCTTTCTATGTCAGTTTTTTTAATATCAAATACCTTACATTTTCTTCTATTTTCAAATGGAACTTATATCCATAATTAGCCTTGTAAATATGATTACAAATAATACAAATAAATACGATTTCATTTCAACATACAGAAAAGGATCTGTAATTGGTTTATTGTGTTTTTCAGATATTTAACATAACCACAAAAGTACAATATTCTTTTTCGCAAATATTCTGAAAGGACTATCTTCTCCCCTAAATGTTATCCTCTAAGAGGGTAAGGATATTCAGAGCCACACTCTTAAATAAGGTATGAATTAGCCTAGTCTGTGGTCAGTTTTCATTGACAACTGTCATATCTAGCCAACTGACCACCTCCAACCAGTGACCTGCTTCTTTCCTCCTTACTGTCCACAGTAAGAAACAAAGTAGCAATCCCCCATTCAAAGGTTTTAGATCTTCCAAGAACACAAGTGTGGGACATGATTCCCATGAATCATCTCTGAAAGCAGTGACCTAGAGGGAGAACAATGTACAGTTATCCAGTTAAGGAAATCAAGGAAATTAATCAAGACCTTAAAATGCAGAATTTCCTAGAGAAATTATTTCTGTGCCAATGTTCTGACTGCAATAAAACAGAGGTTCATCTCTGCAATAATTTCACAGCTGAGAAAGGCAGATGGTCAGATCAATAGCATCTACAGAATCTCTGATTCTGGCACTTAGAAATCCAGACTGATTGCTTCCAATGACAGCAGCAACTGAGTGGACAAAGACCATGTCTCCAAATTCACTGCCTGAACAGTTATTTTCTCTCTTCCATATGCCCATACCATCACTTTCTCTCAGTTTCTATTCATAAGAGTATTCAGACTCTAGCACATTGTCTTGTACACTGTAGATACTTAATGCATGTTAGGTTGGATAAGAGCTCAAGGTTTTTCTTATGGTTTAGTGATGACAAGTTTGCACTGCTGACATTTGTTTTTCTAATATAATGTTGTGACCAAATAAATTATTGAATGGCATAGTTAGCAAAATTCAATCCATTGGAGCTGGGTCATCTCTGTTTATTTTGTTGAACTTCTACCAATGTGTATCAAAACAAAATTTTGAGTCTATGTGTGGAGAATACTTTGGCATCTGTCTACCAGATGTCTTTCAATTCTCTGTGATTGGAACTTTGTATGTTGGAAGGTCTCCTTTCGTTTCATTTCAAGATTCCCTGACAAGGTGCCAGTGTGAATGTCCATGGGGAATAGGAGGAGGTCGCATTAAGAACTCTACAATGGGAAGTTGATGAGCAACTGAGAAGAGGCGATGTACAGGAAAACCTGTCTGAGACCTATAGCCATGACTGAAGGCCTCTATACCTTCTCTTCCTTCTTTTCAACACTGCTCCCTGCAATGCCTGGGCATATAATTCCAATTATTAAATGAGTTAATGACAAAACAAGACTCAAAACACCAAATTTTGTTTTAAAGTCAATTTATTTGGACTCCACGTGTTTCACAAATTGAAGAATACCTGTATAAGGCATGGCTAATAAATCATGAGACCAGATTTATTTTTTTAATAGGCATGCCAAAGCTGATACACCCAAATGAGTGTTTTCTCTCAAAATAGTCACCTTGGGAGGATACTAATTTGTTGCAATGATACAGCCATTACTCAAAATATTTTTAGAATCTCTCTCTCTCTAGCAACTGCCTTCGGATCTACTTGACATAATACAAAAGAAAATCATTCTTACTCATTTATAGTAGCACTTAATTTTTGAACAAAATTATTGTTACTCGGTTTCACCACCTGCTCAATCAGCATACATTCTATAATGACTTTTGGCTGTTTTAAAAAATCAAATCGTTCCTCTAAGGCTAAAGATTTCTCACCACAAAGAATATGCAATAATAATCACCATTTATGTAGTTTTTTCAAAATTGACGATATACTCATGTAACTCCTGAGGTGCATTGCAGTTTGGAGCATCTGTGACAATGCTTCCTAGACATACATCTCCAATTTAATAATGTGAATTACTAAGGAAAAAATCAAAATACCAAATTTGGTTTATAGCAACATGCTATAGATACATTATTTCATTGGAGCCTTGCCACAACTCTGTGGGGTTGGTAATGCAATTACTATTACCTAGATTTTACAGATGAAGAAACTGAGGCTCAAAAGATTAAGTGACTTGGTCATGATTACACAGCAAACGGCAAAGTCAATTTGAACAGGTCTTCCTGACATCAGGTCCAATACTCTGTCCATTATATCATGCTGCCTCTCTAAAGATCCTGCCACAGACTCCAAAGGAAAATATGAAAGAGCTTCAGAAATATCAAGGGAAATATTTATATCATTAGAATAAGTGAAATGGACAATGACTTTTTGGAGATAGAAGTTCCGGTGTGCTTACCAAGTCATGCCACTTTTTAGTCATACCTAATATTATATAATAGATTATTCATAGATCATTTTTTAAGTTGAGACCTTTACTTTCATCTTGTATCCAGTCCACAAGAAGATGTTTTTCACTAAAATTATACTCAACCTAATAATCTTTCTATAGTTCTAATTTATGTTCTATATGCTTCATTTATTCTGTAATTGGGTAACTTGGTAAGGTGTGGCATGTTGCTAACATATAATTAGCTAATAACTTAGAAGGTCAAAATTATCTCATCCCAGCCTTTAGCAACAAGTTTAAATTAACCAGTATCTCATAAACCTAATCAGCAAAGGTCATAGAGAATTACTAAGACACAACTCATATACGATTTTAATTTAGTTAATTTGCTACCTCAAATTTCAATTTTTTTTCCTGAACTATTATATTATATATATTATATTATATATATTATAAATCATGATGCCAGACAATTAACACTGATCCACTAAAGTTGATGTTCATATCAAAAGAACATCAGTCAAATTTTTAGATGACTGGCTTGCCATTGAGCCACGGTCATCTCATTCATTTAACTGATAGTTTCACTATGAAAAATATTGGATGGACAACAAGAAAGTGGCTGATAAGGTATTGTTAAAGCAATCACGTCTGACTCATAATGATAGATGATGCTTATTAACTTGATTTTTCTCTGGCTTTCAGCTGTCTCCGGCCCAGACCATGGCACACCACACCTAAATATTCAGCTCCCAACACATTTGTATTGTTCAAACAAGCTTTTCTGCTTCAGGACTAAACCAAAAGGGAAAAAATATTTGTCTCTGTCAGCATCAGGGTGTGTCACTAATGGCCCTAGGCACAGCCTCTCTCCACTTGCCCATCCTTTCACTGCCTGGCCACAACCAACCATCTTCCTTCCCTTCTATTTCGAGGAACTGAGGAAAAGATGAGTTGCTAGCAGCCATCATTCCTTGCCTATACATGTTGACAGCGGTCATCCAGGACAGAAATATTATGAAACTTTTAGAATCATGTCAGGTGATGGCTGCTTGTCAAGAACTGACACAAACTAAAGATTTAATATTTATAAATGTATATAAATTCTTATTATTACATTTAGTATAGAGCTCTCCCAGGGAGGAAGTTCCTTCTACTGCAATAGATCAGCACCTGCTCTGCAATGTATAATCTAAGTATATTGCCTAGAGTATTGCAAGATTATGTGACTTCCTTAGGGTCACATAGAGTCAGGAGCAATATTTGAACTCATGTCTTCTAAACACAAGCCACCTCTCTATCCACATCTCACAAGCTCATTACTTATCAATTCTTGCTTTAATTTATATAAAGCTCTGTATAGCACCATCTCATTAAATTGACCTCAATGCTTTATCAGTTTGGTTAAAAATTCCATGTCAGCCCTTGGTCATTATCCCTTCTTGTATCATAATATTCATTGCCTGTACTGCTCACTTGGTGCTTATCATACATTGCTTTATAAACGATTTTTTCACTTGTTATTCTTTTTTTCACTTGTCCTCTTCTCTAGTGATGTTATAAATTAATAAATGGCTGAAACTATTTATTTGCATTTCCAGCAGCTAGTAAAGCAACACAAAGATAGAAATACTAGACACGTATTGGTTGTTGGATTAGGATAAGTCAAAGAGAAACTGAAAAAATATCAAATGATCCTTCCTTGGAAGCCATGCTGACATAAATTAATTACTATAGAAGGAATGATTAACAGAGAGATGATTGACTGTTTTTCACCCATAGAAATGGTTGATGATTATTGTTGTCATTTTGTAGACATTAACTTCTATTTGTTATTTACAGGTGGAGTAATGGTTCCTACACTGGCCAAGAGCCATGCCACCTGTGGGCTCCTAGGATTGCACATACGAAATAAATTTGGGTGGTGTCAGAATTAATAGGGAGATTCTCAAAAATGACAAATCAGTTAGGTGTAGAGCATTTCATTGCCTCTTAATCACCCAACACCACCCTTCTGAGTCAGCATTGACAAAAATGCACATCATGGTCAAATGAGAACAATTGTCTCCAAGTCGTTCACAGGATCCCCAAATCACAGAAACTTCAAGTTGGAATGGACTTCGGTGGACATCATTTCCCACATGAGCTTGAAAAAAGATCTCCAATAAAATGTATAGTTGTAATACAAGGAAAATTAGGAACCCCTGAGAAACCCCTAGCTACTGACAAGCACCCCCAGAAAGAATGGACTCAGATATCTTTGGTATTTAGCAAACCCCCTGGGCCTCCATGGCTCCTCCAAGGAATGTCAATAGATAGGACCATCCCACTGAGAGATAACTTGACAGACCCTTCCTGGGAGATATCCCTGGGACTCTGTGACTCCACCAAGGAATGTAAATGAGATTATTCCACTAGGATGATAACCTGACTGAATCTTTTGATCAGCCAGGACCTTTGTTCCTGTTTTCCCCCCACTCTATACCCCCATATCCTATATAAGCCAAGCCATCACCCCAACACATTGGCCATTGATTTGTGGTGCCTACCCCGATGGCTGCCGGCTAATAAATTCTCCACTTAAAACTTATACTCTGTGGTGTGTCTCACTCGCTTCTGGTACAACATTTTGGAGGCCCCAGCGAGATGAGGAGGTATTTCGTTTTACCACCCTGGAGACACGCACAGAATTTCGGACCTCAACAGGGAGTCTCTGCCCCCATCCACCTTCTCTCACTTCAGAGGGCCGGCTCCTGGGGATTTCTTTTCCTAGGACTCTGATGTGGAGTGATGGTCTCGGAGAATGGGCTCTTTGCTGACCTGTCCCTTTTCGGCCTACGGAGAATTCTGGTTTTCAACCCTCTAGAGGTAAGCTTTTCTGATTTGGGGCTAGCCATCTGGTCTTTGTTACCACGATGCCCCTGACAAGGGAAGGTGGGCAGAGTGGAAGGGCTGGGACACCAGATCTCTTCCTGCTGGGTTGTGGGAAGACTGAGGGTCCTATCCCTAAGGAGGAAATCTGGTTCACTTTTCTTTCCTCCAAGGGGACCTGCTTAACCTTCAGTCAACTCATGCCATCTGGTTTTCTGTTTTGTGTTGGGTTGTGGGAAGATTGAGGGTCCTATCCCTAAGGAGGAAATCTGGTTCACTTTTCTTTCCTCCAAGGGGACCTGCTTAACCTTCAGTCAACTCATGCCATTTGGTTTTCCGTTTTGTGATGGGTGCGGGGAGATTGAGGGTCCTATCCCTAAGGAGGAAATCTGGTTCACTTTTCTTTCCTCCGAGGGGACCTGTTTAACCTTCAGTCAACTCATGCCATTTGTTTTTTCTGTTTTGTGTGGAGGTGTGAGAGAGGTTGGGGGTCTATCTTTGAGGAGGAAATCTTTCCTCTTAGGGGACCTGTTTAGCCTTCAATTCGATCCACACCGTGAATTTTGTTGTGTTTTGAGTTCATCCCTGTTCGCGTGTCTGTGTCAATTGTGAAATGTCTATGTTTTGTTAAAAAAAACCTGAAACATAGGCAGCCAGAGATATCAGGCTGCCACTAGGGAAACAGACTCCCTTCCTTGTGGCTCCCGTTTGGCCAGCGTGGAACTACGGGGAATGGGTTAAAATTTGGCAAATTCTGGGTTTTAAATTGTTAAAAAGTTTGGAAATTGGTTAGTTGTATTTGGGAAGAAAGAACTCCTGAAATTGTAAAGTCATTCCAGGAGCTCACTCTTGCTGAAAACATCTCCTCCCAATGAATGCCTTCTGGCTAAAACCTCCGTTAAAGTCTTCAGTGGGACTCTCGCATTTGTCTCAGTCCCTGATTCCCTTAGATTCAAGTACAAAAGAGGTTTTTGGGAGTGAGCAAGGGGTGAAGTTTACCTGAATTACAATCATTGAGATCTTTTCACTAGGGCTGCCATAAGTTAGAGCAGTTAAATCAAACTCCTCTCCCCCCAGATCAGATTAGTAGAGAATGCAGGAGAACTGTAGGGAAAAACTTAAATCGCCCTTCCCACCGGGCAAAAGGAGGAGAGGGACAGAAATTCACAGACTGACAGTCAGTCCTGTGCCCCTGAGTACCTTTGTAGCCCGTCCTTGTGGTAAAGTTTAAAGGTAAAATTTGTGAAAGAGAGAGATAGAAAACCTGTATAAGGAATTTAGGGGATTGTAGGGTTGTAGAATAGCAGTTTGAGATTACCTGTCTAGTCAGGAGTCCATGTGCTCCTCTTGGCTGCCATGTGCTCCTGGCCTCACCCTTCCCCCACCCTCCACATAAAAGGAAACTTGTAAAGAAATAGGGCTGGTTAGTTAGTGCTTGGAAGGGTAGGCTCCTGGCCCTCAAGGGGCTGCCAGGCCCCGCCTAGGGAGGAGCCCCTTAGAAAACTAAAAGGGATTTTTTTCCTGCTCTTATCTTCCTTGGGAGTCTGAAAAAAATCCTTTTTAGCCATTTTTGTATAAGATGAAGCTTGGAAAAAGTGGGTGCAAAATTAAGTTTCTCTTTCTTTCATAAGTTCATTCATGGCCAGGCAAAAGTTCCTATACCTGGGCCAGAGGTAGTGGTACTGAAGAATATACATCTAAATAAAGTGTGTATTTGGGATGTTAATGTATTAATATACGTGATACATGTATTTATATATTAATACATTAATATATAATACCAAAAGTAATAAACTGAATAATTTCTATATGTGGAAATCCGGAAATGCAATAGATGTCATCTGAAAATTATTGTTTCTGTATTTCTAAACTTGCATTGTGTTCCCAAAATTCTCTTAGATTGTGAAATTTGAGAAGACCATTGTGTGGTAAGAAATGATATTATAGCAATTTTAATCTGATTTTGATATATGTGAATTGGGTTTTTAAAGGGATGTGATAAAATTTGGAACTGTTATATGTGGTTATAACAAGTAAATAATTAATAATACTGATATTTAACCATGAGAACAGACTTTCTGTGTGAAAAAGTTTTCTATTATGAGAACATATCTGGTGATTTAAAGTTATAGTTTCAAATAATGATATGAAAGATTCTCTGTGCAAAGAGATTTAGAAATGTGTTCACTTAAATTGATAAAAGGGTTGTTTCAAATTTTAAAATGCATAATTATGTTTAGGGCACTGGTACATTTCTAAATTGTGTAATTTGACAAACAGATGTACCAGCAATATTGAAAAATGTGGTAATCTTTTACAATGCAGAGAGTATTGGGCCTTAGAAATTAAAATGTTACCACTAGTGGTTATGAATCAGATTTGATTTGCTTATCCAACTCAGTTATGATCACTAGATAGGTAATTAATTGGAATCTGTTTCAAGTTTTAAGTACATGATAATTGCTTGTGGTGTACTTATTTCTAAGTTTGTTATTATATACAAATTGGTTAACATCCCATTACCTGTGCTGTTAGAGAATAATTTCTCTTATAATCTGGATGTTGTTAAATTAAGAATCATAGTTAATTAAGAAATTGAGGTTATTAACTGAAACAAGAACTTTTGAAACCATCTAGTCATGAATTCTTATCAATCTTGTGTGGTTTTCTGTGTAGAGGAACTCTTATAGAAAAAGCTTTTTTTAAGTCCTGGTAAACCTTATTATTGTGATAAGGCTAATTAATTGAGTATGTAATTTATAGAAACTAAGTGTCCTCCCATTATAACACTTTTTGATTAAGGAACTTTGTAATGTCTAGGAATTCTGTGCAATATTTGAGAATGAGGACATTTGGCACCAACTTAGTTAATGAATTCCAGCATTTAAGGGTTAATTTGCTTTAAGGAAAAAGAAGGGGATGTCTATCATTTTAAAACCTTCTAAATAATTGTCTTCAGGAAAGTCTAGCGAGCATGCCTTTTAACATCAGGATAAAAAATCCTTATTAGAATTATTAGAATTAATGCTTATCTATAGAAGCGCCCATTCAAAGTCTTATTCAAGTTTTTTTGAGTAAGGAGGTTCAAAAGGACAGTCTAAATTCCTTACTCCTCCCCGCCCTTAGTTTAGATAAGAAGAAAAGAATTTCACCTTAGCCCACCTGTCGGAAGGGAAGGAAAGGGGAGGAGCAGCAATAAGAGGACGGAGGGGCCAAGAAGCCTCCAACCTGGCTTCTTTTTTTAAAAAAACTGATAAGATTAGACTAAGACTTGAGATGGGTTTGGCCTGGTAGTTTAATTAGTGAAGTCTGCCAACTGATGGAGAAGAACCCACCCTCAGGGGGAGATGAGATGGCAGATCTTTTTAATATGTGTTCCCCTTTTTTTAGAATAAGTTATCACGAAAAAAAAAAAAACAAATCCCCCAATCAAAATAATTCCCCTCCAGAAATAAAAATATCTATGCTTCAAACCCCAAGACACATATTGGTTAAATTTTAAAATTCCAATGACAAACAACAAATTCTGCAAATGATCGGAATAAAGATCTTCAAATATTAAAAAAATTTAAATAACACAAGGCTATCCTTCAAAAACTATAGAAGGAAATAGAGTAGTATATTCCCCCAAAGCAAAGATGCAATATTAAGCAATATGCCCTAAAAACTTAATTATCAATGAAAAAGTTGAATATTCAGTAAAAGAGAAGCTTTTGAAGCATTCCCGGAAAATAAATGTATTTGAACGGATTATTTAACTTGAAAATGTTCCAAACAATAGAGACACAATAAAGGTAGATAAATGCAATTACTAATGAAAACACAAGTAGTGAAATATATTACCTCATTTAGAAATTATTAAAATAAAAGAACTAGAAAGAGAAAGATACCTATTAGATAAAACAAAAAGAAACAATAAGAAGGAACCTTTAAGAGGATTTTTTTCTAAAAGTACAAAAGGAGATAAATATGAAAAATGGAAATTAAAAAAATAGTAGAAGTGATGGTGGAGAAACAGGTCTGAAACACTGTGGACTAAAACTTCCAGCTCTCCCCAAAGGTGAAACAACATATTTGGTGGGACTAAATTGCAGACTGGGAGAGTGCATAAAGGGGAAATGTGAAGTGGAGGGCCTAGGGGACTGTTTAATGTACAGTAATCAAGTCCATTATAAACAAAGGGAAGACAACTCATAGTCTCTCATCCAGAAGTGGGGCTTTAAGAGAATGTGTGAGATGGCAAAAGGAAGAGCTTGAAATGAGAAGTGGGAGAAGTCAACTTGACAGGGATATAGGATTCTACTGTACAACATTCCCATTGGGGAAGAGATATTCTGTAATGGTAAATGTAGGTCTGATAATGGGTCTAATTTTCTATGGAGTTGGTACACAGGAAAACAATTTCCTCTGAGAATTTGTGCCTAAAGAGACAAAGGATAAAGAAAACCAAATTTCCTGGAAGCAGCTAGCATCTTGAAGGATGTGAGCGCATGGACCCCAACAGGATATTCTTTGACAGAAAGGAAAATAATTGAAAAGGATGATAGGAAGTGGAATTAGAACACAAAAATTGGGAAACAGGAATTTTTTTTTTTTACCATAGGCCAATGTTCATTACCTTTCTGGTGAAATTATATTTCTAAGAGTGAAGTACAACAACAACAAATGGTGAAGGGTCATGATCTACAAGGCAATAACACAGAAATAGGTTAGACAAGGGAAATTAAAGTTGGTATTTCAGAAGTTTTAATTCCATGAGAAACACAAAGAAGCTAATGAAGGAATACACAACTATGAAGATACTCAATAAAAGTTTAGAATAGACATAAAGAGAATTAATGAAGAGAACCAATAAAAGAAATACTTCCTGGAAAAAAAAAGTATAGTGGGGAGAAAAAAACTAAGAAACAAAACAAGTTAGAAGAAAGGAGAAGAATGATGAGTTTATACCAACTATTTAATTTGGAGAGAAGGATTAAAAAGAGAAGAATTAGATAGCTAAATGAAAGAAGAAAGAAAAACAAATCAAAATATTAAGTAAAATACCAAAACTGGATGGGGATGGAGGAGTTGAAAGTGAGGGGAAGAGAGCCTGTGGGAATATAGTTGCCTTGAGGTAGATTAAACAAAAATCATTATAGAGACAAACTACAGGCTCCAAAGAAGGAGAATTAAAAATTCTAATTACAAAAAATAGATTTAAATAGAAGAAAATATAAATCTTTCATAACTTTAAATATTAATGGATTAAATAATCCAGTAAAATGAAAAAGAGTGAAAGTTTGGATAAGAAAACAATGTCACAATTAGTTGCTTACAAGAAACATCTAATGAAAAGATGCAAAAAGAATAAAAATGAGAGGCTAAAACAAAATATGCTATGAATTAGGTTAATGTAAAAAATTAGAGTGGTGGTCATGCTATCAGAGAAAGTAAAAACAAAAATTTACAGTATGGACAAATACTTTTTAAGTCATATCAGTATGTCTAATTGTGGAGAGCCAGCTATATCTTGTTTAGGCCCCATTAGACCTCTGCAAAGCAGTCTCTTAGATCTTTGCACAGCAAGGTCAATTGAGAAAGGTCAGCTTCAGGATAAGAAGATATAGCAAAGAAAACCCGCCTTCGTAGCTGCTTATCTATATGGGAGATGACAGAAATGTTTCCTTCTGGTTATCTATATGGGAGAGAACATAAATGTTTCAATTTGGTTAGCCTTGAGGAATAATAATGTCTCACTCCCAGAAACAAGGAGATAAAAAACTTAACCAATGCTTTATTGTACTCTTCTTAGAAATCAGGATGACTCAGCAATTAACCTGTATAAAATACTGTCAGTAATTCCATTAAAATCAGTCTATAGCCAGACTATATGACTCTCCTAGCCCCATGTTTGTGTCTTTTTGTGTCGATTACTTCATCATATAGTCACACCACTGCTGGCACATCTAATGGAACCATAGATAAAGAATCATTATCGATATTAAACAAATATGCTTCAATTGGAATAGCATCTAAACATACGAAGAAATAATCAACTGACTCAGAAGACATTAAGTAGTAACAAAATAATGGTAGAAGACTTAAATGTTCATCTCTTAGATTTGAACAAATCCTACAAAATATGAACAAAGGGAAAATATAAAATTGAATAAATTGCTGGAGCTAAAACACGTGGCATCTTCTTAACTGATATGCTGAAGAATATACATGTTTCTCAGTACTATATGGAATTTTACCAAAAGTGACCACTTATTAGAAAACATAGATATTGCAAGTAAATGTGAAAAGGGAGAAATACTAAATATATTTTACATAGACCTTAACAATAAAAAATAGTAATCAATATAAGGAACACAAACAAAAGATATAGAGCCAAATGAAATGCTTAAATAACAAGTTGGTCAAAGGAAAAATCATATTTAAAAATCATCAATGTTTCGAACAATGATAATGACAAAATGGCATATCAAAATTTCTGAGATGTGGCTAAATCAATAACTGGGGTACAGTTTATATTCTGAAAAAGATACATTAACAAAAGAGGAAAAAAGCATTAACAAAATGAATTTATGTTTTAAAAAAAGAAAACAAATAAATAAACCCAAAATATGCACACAAAAAAGGGAAGTCCTAAAAATTAGAGAGAAAATAGGTAAATTGGAAAACAAAAATTGTAAAGGGTGGGGCAGCTAGGTGGTACAGTGGAAGGGCCTTGAGTGAAGAAGTCCTGAGTTCAAAATTGAAGTCAGACACTGACTAGCTGTATGATTCTGGGCAAATCACTTAACCCTATTTGTCTCATTTTCCTCATCTGTAAAATAAGCTGGAGAAGAAAATGGCAAACCACTCCACTATCTTTGCCAAGAAAACCTCAAATAGGGTTACAAAAAGTCAGACATAACTAAAGCAACTGAATAACAACAACAAATAGAAAGAATGAACAAAAAATAAGAGCTGTTTTTTTGAAAGCCTAATAAAATTGACAAACCTTTAGCCAAAACTGATTTTAAAAAAGATGACAGAAAATCCAATAAAAATGTCAAATGAACAAAATGGAATCACAACAAAACAAGAAGAAATAAAATGAGGTATTGGAACCTAATATGTAGAGCTATATGCTAACAAAATTGAGAACACAAAAGAAACAGAGGGTTTCTTTTATAAAGATAAAATACCCAATCTAACAATAGACCAAATTGAGATCTTAATCCCACCTCAGAAAAGGAAATACTATCCGTCGTAAAGGAACTAAAAAAGAAAAAATTCCTAGTACAGATGGATTCTCAGGAGAATTTTAATCAGTATTATTAATGAATGTCAATTCAAAGCTTTAAAAAACTCTCTCAGCCCAACTATAGTGATTTATCCAAAGAAACTTGTATCATAGCCAAGACCGATTTATATCAGAGATGCAAGGATGGTTCAAAATTAGGAAAGTAATATACATAATTAATTTTATTAAAACAAAAACATTTCAAACCAGATGATTATCTCAATAGATGCTGATGAAGCATTTGGAAAAGAACAACACTCATTTTTGCATTAAAAAGAAACACTACAAAGTGTAGGCACAGACTGATGCTTTTTAATATCATGAAAAGTATCTATCTGAAGACGAAAGTATCATACGCAATGGGAATACACAAGAAGCTTTCCTAATAAATATAGGAGTAAAACAAACAGGTTTACTCACTCTGCTGGCATCTGATAGTTCTAGAACTTCTAGCAATAATAAGCAGAAAAGAAAAAGAAATTAAAGGTGTAAAGATAGGCAAAGAGGAAATAAAATTCTCTCTATTTGCTGATGACTTAATGGTTTATTTAGAAAATCCCAGGGAGACAGCAAATAAATTAATCAAGACAAAATCTTCAGTAAAATTGCAGTCTTATAAAATAATTTCACAAAACCAACAGCATCTCTATATATTGATAACAAAATTCAAGAGGTAACCAGAGAAGGAAAAATCTCATTAAAATTCCCATAAGTTCAAAAATTATTTGGGAGTGAATCTGAATAGATTAGATTATAAAACACTACTTCAAAAATAAAGAACAACTTAAATAGTTGGAGAAATGTTCGGTACTTATGACGAGGCCTTGTCAATATAATAAAAATGACAATACTTCCAAAGTTAACTTATGCTTGTGATAATATACCAATCAAACGACTAAAAGGACATGTTAAACAACTTGATAAAATAATAATAAAATTTACTTGGAAGAACAAGAGTTCTATCAAAGGAAATAATGAAAAATAGAATTAAAGGAGAATAGCATTTTTAGTTCTCACAGAAAACAGCAATCACCAAAACTATTTTTTATTGGTAAATCAATGAATCACTAGAAAAGTGAGGATCAGACAAAATGGAACCCTGTAATGCTGTTGATAAATCTGAAAACATAAATCACTTAGAAAAGAAGTCTGTTTGATAAGAATTGCTAGGAAAATTGAAGAGCTGTCAGGAAAGATACTAAACTTAGGCCAACATCTTACATCCTATTACACAATAAACTGAAATGGATACATGACCTAAACATCAAAGATCATACCATTAAAAATGAAGAGAAGCAGTGCATATGGATTTCACAATTGTGGGTAGAAGACTGATTCTTAATCATACAAAGAACAGAGGCAATTACAAAAGATATAGTAGACAATTTTGATTATTAATGCAATTAAAATAAGAAGGGAAGCATTTAACTGGGAACAAAAAAAATTTAGCATATTTCTTAGATAAGAGTTTGATGCTTAAGCTACACAGACAAACTAATTCTTCAACATATAAGAACTCAACAAATATAAATAAATAATTCTTGAAAGATTTGTAAACTATTAGCAATCATAGAATGTTCCAAATCATCAATAAAAGAAATATACTTCAAAATAACCCTGAGTTTTCACTTCACAACCATAAAATTGGCAAAGATGACAAAAGGTAAGAATAGTCAATGTTAGAGGAAAGACAGGTATGATAATGCATTGTTGGAATCAGTACAACCATTGTCAGAAGCAATTTTCAATTATTCAAATGATGGAAATATGAACAGGTATTTAGTCCAAGGAGGTTATTGATAAAGAGAAAGGTCCCATATACACCAAAATATTTGTAGCAGCACTTTTTTGTTAACAAGGAACTGGAAAAAAATTAAAATGATCATTCATTGGATAATAGCTTAAAAAAAGGTGGTACATAAATGCAATGTGATAGTGATAAAAATATCATCTGCTGTTGTTTAGTCATTTCAGTTGAGACCAACTCTTCATGACCCCATTTGGGGTTTTTTTCCTTGGCAAAGATACTGAAGTGGTTTGCCATTTCCTTCTCCAGCTCATTTGACTGATGAGGAACTGAGGTAAACAGGCTTAAGCAGGGTTAAATTATTTGCACAGGGTCACACAGCGAGTAAATGTCTAAGGCCAGATTTGAACTGAGGAAGGTAAATCTTCCTGCCTTCAGACCACTGTGCCACCCTAGAAGCACTAAAATGTAATCTCATCTAAATGACTTGCACATTATGGATAGGCAGAAGAGGACAAGGAGACAGTAGAAGAAATGTAATATTAGTGACAAACCACAAAAGAATAGCTATAGTTTAAGTAACTTGACCAGGGTCAGACAATTTGACTTGTTTAGCAAGTTCTTTAACCTTTCTGAGATTACCTGTTTAATAAATACCCCTTGAATGATGTATGAAATGGATTTTATTGAACTTGTTCAGACAGACAATTAATATTTAATCTCACTAATTTAATCTTTATTGAACTTCATGGGCCAGGGAAAAAAGGAAGGGCACAGGAAAGGACCAAAAAGTAAATTTCAGGAATATAACTGTGCTATTGATCAAATGGTAATCTTGTTTACATCGATATAGACCTAGTGACTAATCAACTGTAGAAATTTTATTTTTAGTTTTAAGTATACAAAGCCCCCATCACCAATAAAATAACCAATTGAAATACCAGCTGGGAGGAATCACCAAAAGTCTTCTGTTTATTGTCTGGAAGAACATTCATACGTAAAATACCGGAGATGATGACAAAAGCAACATGATCAGACTTCCTTTATTCAGCTTATGAGTCATGATAATATTTCATTTTAAAATTGTGATGAAAGAATGATTAACTTTAAAATTCTGCTTTTGACTAATCTTTTTCATTCTAAAATTAAAATTTAAGCCTTAAAGTTAAATGATTTCCTGCTTTTGTACAATATCATTCATTATTTATCCTTTTAGATATCCTTATTTCACTTATAAGCAAAACTTTTTTTTTTCCTGAAAAATGTCAGTGAAATACCAATCTGCTTTGGCTTCACTATGATGGGCAGAATTTAAAATGATTTTGAACACTGAAGATAGCACCTTCAGAAGTCATATAATTTAATGTTTTAATGTTCATGCTGTAGCTAGTCTATGTAATCTGACCTGTAATAAAAAGTTAAGAAATAAATAAAGATTATAGAACAAAAACTTTTCATCTAGTCTTTGAAACTTACATAAAAGTATAATAAGTAGTTAAAAATATATTTCATTATAATGTAGGTAGGTGGCACAGTGGCTAGAGTTCTGAGTCGAGAGTCAGAAAAACCTGAATTCAGATTTGAGCTCAGACAGTTACTAGCTGGGTAACCCTGGGCAAGTCGCAACCTCTGTTTGCCTTAATTTCCTCAACTGTAAGAATGGGATGATGAAAGAATTTCCTTGAAAAGTTCTTATGAGGATCAAATGAGACAACATTTGTGAAGCATTTAGCATAGCTCCTAATATATAATGGGCACTCAATAAATGCTTCTTTCCTTCCTTTCTAGCTTATTTTATTTTTTCAGGGATCACAAGTAAAATTTGTGAATGAAACATATCATTCCTGCCTTTCTTTGAAGAAAACCAGCAAGGGGCGATATCTTGTTTTGTTCAAGTTATTTAAGATGCAGTCATTCATATGTGTCGTATTAATTTATTGATTATTTTTGTTTGGGTAAATAGGGTAGAACAAACTAATTAAGGATTTGAATCCTGGTTAACTTATTTTCAAAATCAATTCAAGAACTACTCCCCCTTACTATCATTTCTCCGATGAAACTTCGGGTGACAAATTCACATCTGGAAGGGGCCTCAAAGGTTGTCTAGTCCAGCCTTCTCATCTTACAGATTAAAAACTGAAGATCAGAGAGGCTGTGACTTTGTCAAGGTTACAAAAATCCTTAAGGAGACAGATTTGGAAGGTCAGGTCTCTGATCGTAATCTGTGAGTCCATCCCACTGTGGCATTGTGCTTTGTTCTATTGACAAGACTGGGATGCTACTAATGCCAAAGTCATGGATTTGACCTCTCTGTGGGTTAGTAAACTATCTGTTGCATAACCACTAACCACACCACTAACTCCATTCAACTGTCTCAGGAATGTATCACAGATTCATTGCATGGGATATCCAGAAACTGTACATGACTAAGTGAGCATAAATTATCACAACAAGGGTATCCTTTGAGTTTTACCTTCATATACAGTGGATAGTACTTTTTTAATCTTTTTATTAATTTATTTGTTTTTAGTTTGAAACATTCACTTCCACAAGATTTTGAGTTCCAAATTTTCTCCCCATCTCTCCCCTCCCTCCACCCCAAGATGGCATGCATTCTGATTACCCCTTCCCCCAATGTGCCCTCTCTTCTATCACACCCCCCTTCTCTTATCCCTTTCCCTTCTGTTTTCCTGTAGGGCAAGATACATTTCTATACCCCACTTGCCTGTATATCTTATTTCCCAGTTACATGTAAAAACAATTTTTAACATTCATTTTTTAAAACTTTGAGTACCAAATTATCTCTCTTCCTCCCTCCCCACCCACCCTCACTGAGAAGGCAAGCAATTCTATATAGGTTATACATGTGTAGTCATGCAAAACACTTCTATAATAGTCATGTTGTGAAAGACTAAGTATATTTCCCTCCATCCTATCCCATCCCACGTTTATTCTGTTCTCTTCTTTCATCCTGTCCCTCCTCAAAAGTGTTTGCTTCTGCTTGCCCCTTCCTCACTTTTGCTCTCCCTTCTATCATCTCCCCCTTTCTTATCCCCTTCCCCCCTACTTTCCTGTAGGGTAAGATATATTTCCATACCCAATTGAACATGTATATTATTCCCTCCTTAAGCCAAATCTTATTCCCTCTCACCTCTCCCTTCTTCCCCTGCACTGTAAAAGCTTTTTCTTGCCTCTTTTATGTGAAACAATTTACCCCATTTGACCTCTCCATTTCTCCTTATCCCATTGGATTCCTCCCTTACCCCTTAATTTAATTTTTTAGATATCACCCCTTCATATTCAACTCACCCTGTGCCCTCTATTCTCTCCAACTACCATAATACTGAAAAAGGTCTATGAGTTACAAATATCATCTTTCCATGTAGGAATGTAAACAGTTCAACTTTATGATTTCTCTTTCTTGTTTTCCTTTTCATGCTTCTCTTAAGTCTTGTATTTGAAAGTCAAATTTTCTATTTGGCTTCGGTCTTTTCATCAAGAATGCTTGAAAGTCTTCTATTTCATTGAATACCCATTTTATCCCCTAAAGTATTATACTCAGTTTTGCTGGGTAGGTGATTCTTGGTTTTAATCCTAGCTTCTTTGACTGCTGGAATATCATATTCAAACCCCTCTGATCCCTTAATGTAGAAGCTGCTAGATCTTGTATTATTCTGATTGTGTTTCCACAGTACTCGATTTGTTTCTTTCTGGCTGCTTGCAATATTTTCTCCTTGATCTGGGAGCTCTGGAATTTGGTGACCATCATCCTTTTTTCTCCTCCACATAACTGACACCCTAGTTTAAGCCTCATTACCCCTCATCTTCCTGAGTTCAAATCTGGCTTCAGACACATACTAGCTATGTGACCCTGGACAAGTCACTTAACCCTGTTTGCCTCAGTTTCCTCATCTGTAAAATGAGTTGGAAAAGGAAATGGCAAACCACTCCAGCATCTTTGCCAAGAAAACCTCAAATAGGGTCACAAAGAATCTGACACAAATAAAAAACTCAACAACAAAATGATCCATATTTGATCCCACCATTCCTAGCCTCTCTTATTACTAATCTATCATCCCCATACCTGCCAAAATAATCTTCTAAAATTTTCTGGTTGGTCCCCCTATATCAAATCTCTCCCCAACTCCAGTCCACCCTCCACTCAGCTGCCAGTGATCTTCCTTAAGTTTTGATCTGACCATGTCACTTCTTAACAAACTCCACCGGCTCCGTATTATCTCCCAAATCATATATAAACTCCTATGTTTGGTATTTAAAGCCCCTTCATAAACTGGCCCACAACCTCTTAGTCTTCTTAGAATTTACCGCAGTCCACATACTCTATGACTGAGCAACGTGGACCAACCTTCTTGTGTTCCTTGCACACGATACTCCATATCTGTGAAAGTAGCATCCCAGTGAAAGTAGCAACATAATTCTATTTTTTTTAATTAAAATCACTAAAGCCTGGAAATACTGTCACACCCCACTTTTGCTTATTAAGAGTCGCCATCTCCATTTAGTGCTCAGTTCAAATGCCATCTCCAAAACAAGACCTTTTCTGATTTCCCCAGTTGACGGTGATGTTCCGATACCAAAATTATTTTGTATTTATCTTCTGTGTATTTTGTGTTTTCTTGTCTGGGTAATTGTTGTTCCCTTCTCCTCTCCCTAGAATCTCAGATCTGTAAACATGGACCCCCTGTTTTCTTTTTTTTCTTCAGGGCCTAGCACAGTATATGGCTGATTAGAGTAATGATTACTGAATTGAATTGGACAGCAGCTCTTAGTAGTAACAGCTTGATAATATCATATCAATTTATGTTCAAGCATAATTGCAAATTGAACAATAGTTGTGGTGTAATTTATCTTCCAACTTCAACATCATCGAAACAAATGCTTTTCTCATAATCACATTCGTTGAAAATGTCTGTATTCGTTATACACCCCTGCACTCCACAGTTCCCTTTTTTCCACACACAAAACAATACATTGCAAGAAATTAGAGTTTGCATCACCTCATTTGCATAGAGGAGAAAAATCTATTTTCCTTCATCACTGTATATTCTGATGTGTGTTCTTGTCTACTTGGGCCTTGGGCTTCAAGTTTTCTCTATGACTCATGCAACTTGATTTACAAAATAAATGCCACATACCACAACAAGTAGAATTGCCTGACATTAAAAATTACAACGTACTGTTATGCATTAGTAAAGGAAGATACTGACCAAGAAGTGGGAGCTGACTACAATTATGAAATTATAGATCCAGTTTTAAAAAAAAGAGTAAAAACTTCCCTTATTGTGCTATCATCCCCTTCAGAGTATATGCCTGCCTTACCTAAATGGGTCAAAGGATTTAGTGCCCCCGGGTACCTCAAAAGTCCATCTGACCTAATCTAACCCTCTCATCTCCCAGATGAGGAAATGGATCCCTCAAGAGGTAAGGTGGGGCATGGAACAAATAACAGAACTTGGATTTGAAACCAGTATCCTTTGGCTCTAGATTCAGTGCTCTTCCCAGATCCCCAGGATGTTTTTTCAAGAACTCTTTTAGCTCTAGAGCCATTTTTATTAACCCATTTTTTCACCTCAATACATCACTTTTTTTCTTAATGATAACTTCACAATAGCAGTGACCTATCATGTCATATAATGAAATTGCATCACAGCATATGATTGTAATGAAATCAGAAAAGGAGAATTTGAAACATGAGATAATGTATACGGTAAAGCTCGTAAAGCTCCGAGGACGTCATGAAAACCACAAACTGCTATTTGGTCAATGAATCCTCACTGGGAAAATAAGAAAAGCCAACAAAGCCATCAGATTTTTTTAAAAAAGAAAACATCAAATCTTAAGATTCCTACCTTTTCTTGTCAATATAAGAAATAAAAGAATGGCTTTAAGAATATTTGGAAAAGAATATTGTGTTGAATCTAAATATTGCATTTCAAAGGAGAGTAAGGATGAAAACACCTTTGAAAAGTTTTTAATATTGAGTCTGAATTGCCTTTGTATTCTTTGATGCACACCACTTAAAATAAGAGGCACATATATGTATGTGTCTATGTATGTATGTATAGACACATAGCATATTTTCCTTTGTGATGGAAGAATACAACACACTTCTTTGAAGATTTTAGGCTAAGCCCTTGAGCATTTGATACCAAGATATCCAGATGAAACATAAAGATGCCAATCATTCAAATGTTTCGTAAAGGATACTAGACATCTATCTATGTGGAAACATCTGGCTAGTTGGCTGACATTTACAGCTTTCATTCAAATGTTTGCGATGGTTGAGGCATAATTTGTTATCCGATTAAGTAGATATTCAGAAAAATTTGCCATTATCTGCCCTCTGAGACATGTATCAAATTATTGAGTTTCCCTCTACAATTAAGTTGTTTCAAAGAGTCTATAAATAAACTTTTTTCTTTGACCCATTAAATTCTTTGATTCTATTTGGGGAGCCTAAGGCAGCTAGAAGCTGAGTGAAATTAGAATCAAATGTAAGACAGGGAAAGGTGGTATGTATGGTAGACAGGAAATGGAGATATCTGCACTTATGCTATCATGTAGAGTTGAAACAATATTCCCTACACCTGAGTTGTCAGCCAACACTGGTCCATATGAGTTTCCCAGGAAGTTGCCCATCTAGGTCTTGGGCACCATGCACATACTTATATAGTCCAGGGGATTTGTTACCTTCTTGATGTGGGCGCTCCCTATAGTGACAAAAGCACCACTGCATCCATGCTTGCCCATCCTGTGTGACTCTAATCCTTATCCCCCAATAAGCTCTCTGTGGGTGTTCTCCTAACATGAGGAGGACCTTCCTCACCTTCTTTTGATATTTCAAGAGTACCAATGGAGCATACATGACTTATCACTTGTTCTTATCATATGACCATATCATGGCATCTTTTATTCTGCTTCTCCATAATTCCTTATGTGTAATATGTTGCAGCCAGCTCACATCCAGTGTATGCCTTTCCAATCCTCTTGGTGGCAGTTCTTTCTTATGCAGAAGCTTTTCCTGCTACCACCAGACCACTCCTGCTGCTGTCTTCTGGCTGATAATTATCCAATTCTTCATAGACTGTACTGTTCTATAACACACAGTCACACAAAAAACAGGCACACAGCAGGCATGAAATAAATACGTGTTGCAATAAACTGTACTGGACTGTATTGGAATGAACACTGACTTCATGCCTTACATTGGTATCTCATGCCGATCAAATATCTGCCACAAGATCAATCTCCCTTGTAATCTTTTAGACTTAAGGCCAAAGTCGCAGGGACCACATCTCCCCTTTTTAAGCCAGTGGTGGCCCAGTGCCAAAGCAGCTTTGTGTTTTAGGGTGAAACTCTGAATAGTCCCTTGGTCATCTCCCCACCTTGTGAAAGCAGAAGACGAGCAAGAATTGAGTCAGTTAAGAGAACAAACAGCTTGTGGCTCTGTTCACTTGACCATTTATCTCCCATGTGTGGGAGTGGGAGAATGGGCAGGCTCCTTCCTCCATCCTTTCACTGCCCCCACATAGAGCATAACTTTAACTAGATGGACTGGCATCTGGCCTCCCATCAGCCAATGTCTTCATTGTGTTCCCTTTCCTGAGCAGGTAATCAAAACACAGTTCTCAAGGTGAATAGGTCCAGTTTGGGAGGCAACTTTGTGAGTTTTAGTGGTCCAGAGACCATGGGTACAATGAGAGGAAGTACCAGCAGGAGTGGTCTGGCAAAAAGAAGAGCTTTGGCATGGAAGAGAACTGCCAACAGAAGGACTGGACCAAATCTGGTCATTTCACAGAATACATGTCCTGGGAATGATTTGGAAAGCACAGTATCAAAAAAAAAATGTAAAATGCCTGTTAACAGGCCTGCAGGCAGCTTTGTCTTCTAATGAGGTTTGCTTACTGACTCCTACTCTATTAATGTATCAGTCCTAGGTGGTGCTGGGCCTGGAGTCAGGAAAACTAGGGTTCAGATCCAGCCTCAGACACTTTCACTAGCTGTCTCCTTGGCTGTAAAATGGGGTTAATGACAACACCTAACACTCAGGGTTGTTGTGAGGATCAAATGAGTTCATTTTGTATATCACCTGACATGCAGTAAGTGCTCAATAAATGCTTGTCCCCTTCCTTGCATTTTAAATTTCTTGTGTGCCTAGTAACAGTTTACCTGTTCCATACCTGATTAATATCTACATCAAGTGTCTTTGTAGTCTTCCTCTTTGGGGGAAGGGCCGAGACATGAATAAAAGTGGCCCTGAGAGTGAGAGCCTTAAGAGCCAAAGAGTGTGAGAGAAGGGAGTCTAACCCTCCCACTAGAAGCCAGGATCCTCAGGACAAAACTTTATCCAAATCGCATGTCTGAGGCTAGAGCAGGGAGGCCTCTGGGGCGGCAAAGGGAGAGCCATGGTATCCCAGTACCCCAAGCATCTAGCAACAATATGCCAAAGTTAAAACACTGGAGCTCCAGCAACAAGCTTAAGTGCTTTGGGGCTAACATGTAACTAATAATAACAATATTTCACAAACATGAGTTTAAAGCAGATCAGAAGTTATTTCCTAGACTCTCATTGCCCATAGGAGGAGGCTTGGGCAACACCAGATGATAATAAATTCTTGAAAAAGTAAAGCATTCATTTATATTAAACTCAGAAAAAAATATTGAGAAAGAAGATGATGAGAAGATGGAGAAGATGAATGTGATGGCTAGCTAGGGAGGAAGGAGGAAATGAAGAAAACATGTGTGAAATATTTAACTGATGAATATATATGTTGTGAAACTTCTGAAAACTTTCTCATATGGTGAAAGCAAATCTTTATTTACATGAATTACAGGTGGTGTGCATCTGACTCCTTCATGAAAAGGTCAGATATCTATTTTTAAAACCATTTTCAGTACACAACATAAGCAGATTTTATTTGGAAAAGCACAGGAGTAATGTCCTAGAAAATTAATATTCTCTCACTCTTTGCCTATAGTCAGTCACCAAACCCAGTCAATTTTTTCTCAGACGTCTCTTGTAGCTATCAATCCCACACTGTTCTCTCTACCAACACCTTAATCCAGGCTCTCACCATGTCAGACTGGATGAATAGCACAGCTCTCTAGTTATTCTCCCTGGTCTTTCCCTTATAGCTGATTTTTCCCTACCCTGATGCAGTGCAAGATTACCCTTCCTAATATGCTGTTTTCATCGTGTCACTCACTCCTCTTCTAGTAATATATTTTTTTAATTACACTGGTTTCTTATGTTAAACCTGAAAGTTTGGTTGAAGGAGGCAAACAAGCTAGGTGATAGGAAAATCCACGTTGTTTATTATTTTCCCTTAAAGCATGGCTAAGCTAGCTCACTTGTACGTACAAGGAGTCAGAGCATAAGCTCTGGCTATCTGAACAAAGAAATGAGAAAATCTATACATATTATTTTTAGCAGACCCAGCAAGCCTGTGTTACCTCACTGTTATGATCCCCATGTATGTTTAACCATGATACAAGAAGAGAATTTTCCTCAATGCAATAGATTTGTAAATACAATAAGATAAGAGTGTTGACAAGAGTCAGTTGAAGTATATACCCATAGAATATTGAGCAAGGTAGTCTCTCAGGATTAGGGTCTCATCCCTTAATGGTTAACAGGAGAAAGAATGTCCTTAGGTCAGCCGGATTTGGCCTTGTTGACAGAGAAAAGATATTCTCTGAGCAAACTTGAGAGAACAAAGAAGCTCAAGTCCTGGCTCTTCAAGTGGGTCATTAATTCAGGCTCTGGGTCTTATTGAAATTACAAAAATGATATAAAATGGTATAAAATGTTCCACACTTACTAACAAATCAAATCCAATTTCCTCTCAGACTGGTTTTAAAAATCTTCCATAATCTGGCCAAAACCAGACTGACTTTGTTTCACACGTTTTCAACATGAACCTTCAAGTCTAATTAAGCTGATCACCCCCAGAACACATCATATTCATTTCTACCGCCATGACTTTACTCATATTGCTTTTCCCTCCTGAAATACTCTCTCTTAATCTTTCTGCCTATAAGATGTGAGCGGATCCAGGAAGTTTCTGACCAATTTGAATTTCCCTAAGGTCAGATTTTGTTTGGGATTTTGGTACATACCTTTGCCCATGGAAGGTATGGCAGGCCTATTGATTACTTCTTAAGAGGAAGAAAAATCATCTGATTCAGTCACAATTATGAGGGCTGCCCCAAGATGATCTGGCTGGTTAGGGGATGGGCTTCAGTAATTAGAGAAGCCCCCATGATGAACTGGTTGACATGGACTTATGGGAAGACAGATTCTTATTCAAGGAGACACCTTGGGGTGGTAAAAAGCCCACAGGAGGCTTTTCAATAATTGATTATTATTTTTAAAAAACTCTACATTGAAGACTCCAAGGCTTTAGTCACTTTTTCCCTTCTACCTTTCCTCCTAAGAGATCATAAGTATATGGTTCCAGACACTGAAGCCCATATTCTGAGAGGCCTGAAGGGGTACCTCCAAACCAACCACCTCCTCTTGGTGTGGAGTGCCACAAGTCACTGTAACCTAATGAGGAAATGCCTTTTTTCCTCCTAACAAGTTAGACCTGTCCACACTTTCCAGGAAACATGTACAAAGTTTCCAAAGGTACCAAGGGATGATTCTGAAGCAATGAATTTATTTTCAGATTCAGTTTCAACCTGGAGTTGTCTTTTAGTGCAGATGACATGTTCACATCTTCTATGGAAAGAGCTATTGCAAATTAGAGCTTCCAAAAACTCGCTTCTCTGCAATTTCATATTTGACTCCCATTCTTACATCTTTTCAAGAGTCACTTCATCCTTACCTTTTTCCTTTACCATGAATCTTTCCCTGATTACTACAGTCCCTATGGTTCTCTTCCTTCTCTGAAGTACTACTATACACATAATTCAACATAATTATACACTACAGTGTAATATTCACTAATTATTTCATTTTTATTACTTTATCTTCCCAATATTATTACAATCTTGTCAGCAGGGACTTTTCTTTCTATTTCTTTCTATATTTCTTGTCTATTTTTTTATATTTCTTTGGGGTAGCTAGTAGTGCAGTGGATAGAGCCCTGGGCCTGGAGTCAGGAAGACCTAAGTTCGAATATGGCCTCAAACAATTACAAGTTGTATGACCCTAGTCAAGCCACTTAACTTCCATCAGTGTCATTTTCCTCAAATGTGAATAGGAGTAATAATGGTACCTGTCTCTCAGAGTTGTTGTGAGAACAAAATTAGACAGTTATAAAAAGTGCTTAGCACTGTTCCTGGCACAGAGTGGGCATTATATAAATGCTTATTCCTTCTCCTCTTCCTTCTCCCTCTTTGTAAACCCTGTGTTGATTTTATTGCCAGGATTAGCTGATCTAATTAGAGCACAGACTCATGGAATTTTATAGTTGTAAGGGACCTTTCTCTACCAAAGCGCTGCTCCCATGGCTCATTATAAGAGTGAAATTACCCTAAGATTTCAAATACTATGCCTTTGGAGTATAAGTTCTGGCAGGACTTACCTACCAAACCAGAAAGGTTTCAAGAGTGGGCCGGATGACAAAGTGTAAGTCTGTCGTCCAGCAACCAGCATAGCTAATTCCAGGGGGCCTTGTGACCAGGATAGCCACAGGGAGTTAAATTTTTCCACCAGAGCAGCTCTCAAAGACTGTTCACCTAGGTATAGAGGGGTTCAATTTAATATAGTGTTAATATCTGGGCAGAAGGTGTAACCACATTGGCATAATCCAATCCAACTCAATCCAACAAGAATTTATTAACTGCCTACCTTGCCCAAGGTATTGTGCCAGGTTCCATGGATACAAAAACAAAACAAAACAAAAAACCATCCCTGCTCAAAAGACACTGATTCTAGTTAGGGGGAAGGGGAAGTAGATAACATTTAATGCAAAGGTACAGAGGGCAGAAAATAAAATGCCAAATTCAGGGAAGACAAATTGGCTTGTCTGGCTGGAATGCAAAACACATGAAAGCAAGTAATATATATAAGCTGAGTAATATGTATAAGCTGAGAATGTTAGGCTGGAGCCAGATTGGAAAAGGATGTAAAATATAAGATCATTCCATCAATGAATCAATCAGCCCTTTAGTTATCACCCTAATTTCACAGATGGCAAATCTGAGGCTGAGTGATTGAATGAGTTGCCCAATATCACAACTGCCTGATATCACCATGGTTCCTTGTATCTGAAGTCTCTAAGATGCTATAGATCAAGGCACACAATGGATGTCAAACAAATGATAATAATAACTCCAATTTACATTCCTACTTTAGAGTTTACAGCATACCCTCCTCAAAACAACCCAGTGAGATGATAGACTACAAAGATTATTATATCCATTTTCTAAAGAGATGACAAAATCTTAGAATACTTGTTGATTGGTTATAGTTTCATAGTCTTCCGGGGGAAAAAATAAGGAGAATGATTTTCCAATACTGTAAATTTTGCCAAGTGACCTAGATGCATGGAAATTTAACCTCCTCTAATTTTCTTTCTTTTCCCTTCCCACATTCTTTTTTTTTGTCTTTTACCTATATGTATCTCTTTTCTATTAAAGAACTAGAAACTTTACTTATGTAAAAGAGTGAAAAAGACAAACATTTGAAATCTAGCACTTTACTACTAAAATAATTGCAATTGGGACAGGAGCATAGAATTATAATTGAAAGAGAGCGTGAGCTTTTTTTTCCAACTCCCTCCATTTTATAGATGAGAAAATTGAGGTCCAGAAAAGGTAAATGATGCAATCTTACATGGTAGAAGGTGCGATTAGATGCTATGCCCTTTGGCTCCAAATCCAATGCTCTTTCTAGTGAACTATATTTTCTAATTTTTCTCAGTCAACCTTTAAATTTCCAATTAATTTCATCCTTAATGTAAAACTAATTAAACAATCTGGTATATGAGATTTTATGGAAAATTCTGGATAGGCCAGTTGGGCTCCCAAGATACTCTATTTTTTATCTACTTCTTCAGAAGCCTTCTGTGATCTCTCCCTCCCATCCCCAGTCCAGCTCCAACCCTGGTTGCTAGTACTTTCACCTCTAAAGTTACCTTATATCCACTTGGTTCGTATCCTTTTTATTCCTATATATGTACATGCTTTCTTCTCCATTAGAATGTAAGCTCCCTGAGGCCAGCATTATTATGTTTTTTTCATTGTATCCCCAACATTTAGCCCAGTGCCTAGTTCATAGTCATTGGTCAACAAATACCCATTGATTGATCAATTGATTGATATTCTTCTAATCTCACTTTTAAGTTCATTTACGATTCCATAATTTTTTCTTTGGTCAGTCCATCATATATCATTTGCAAGGCTTCTCTATCAGACTAAATTCCACCATTAAATATTCGTTCCTTTTGGTTGTGAAATTTTTTGTTATCTTTGAGAGCTTTAAATTAGGATGCAAATATCCCTAAAATAGGAAAGCCCTTTGGAAACAATCTAATCTTTTATGCAGTATTAGTTGAGTTTTAACTGAGAATAAATGCCTATAGCCATAGCTCAAAGGACTGAAAGAATATATGTGTGTTTAGGGGCTAAGGGGGAGGACAGGGAGGATAGCAAATGAAACGGGAGGGTGACAAGGAAAGGTGTTGTGGGAAGAGAGAAACAAAACAAAATTCTCCCACTTGATACCTTAGTCAAGAGCAGGACTTAGTAAATACAACTGTGCCCTAAAAAACTCAAATTAAGTCAACCATACAAAATTCTCCAGTGCTCCTACAGATTGACAATACAAAAAATTATAAGGGAGTTTTAATAAAGGCTCCCTTACCCCATTTCTCATTATGATGTTACACTATTCTATGACATTGGTAGGAAGGAATATCATCACTTTGTACCAATAAATCTTGCAGCAATGATTTCCCAAAACACTCTCTTTTATTCTCCTAATTACAAAGGAAAACTCTCAGCAGAAATAGGGAATTTTCCGCTTTTCAAGGAGAAGTTAGCACTTTGAAACCAGAATGGAAAAGTACAAAGTGCTTCTTAACTTTGCCGTAGAAATAAAACTTCATTCAAAATAAGTCATGCATAAACTTTGTTGGCTTATTTTGCAGTGAATTGATCTATCAAAGGATGTCTGAATCAACAACGTGCTTTTAAAATTACTTCAATATTTCAAGCGTATTAAATCTTTGTAGTCATCTAAGATGGGGCAAAAGATTAATTCACTACATCATAGGGCAAATAAAAATGTCTGGATGTTTCTGTCAACAGAAAACTTATTATTTTCACTTTCAGAGCAACTTGAATTTTCCCCTGATAGTGATATGTTATTATTAAAATTAACAAAATCTTTCAGATAATACTTCTGTTCTAATTTAAATTTCCTTATTGTATTTTGCTGCACGAAAAAAATGGTGAGTCATTTTGTAACTAGATTTAGTTTAAATCCATGAAATTTTCCAAAATTCTTTTTTTCAACTTCATACCTAGCACCTTTCACAAACAGTAATGTTAAACTTTGACAATTCATTTCAGAGAAAGTATTTTTGGCCAGTCTATACTCTGAAGCAACATAAATTTTTGTTTGATATCTGTAATTTAGATCCATCTTTTAAAAATTATTTATTCTTGTAGGGTAATCTGTAATAATTTAAAAGAACTCTCTTAAGCCCAATTGCCCTGCCTTCCCCCCTCCAAAAAAAATTTTTTAAAGAACAAGGAAAGGTTATTATCATATACATTAAGTATTATTAATGTAACATATATTGGCTTTTTTTTCCTCCTCACTTCCTTGACCTCTCTGAACCATCTGACCCTCTTGGCCACCCTTCCTTTCTTTATACCTTCTCTTCCCTTGGCTTTTGTTATTCTTCTCTCTTGGTTATTTCATCCATTCCAATAATCCTATCACCTCTATATAGAAGACTACAAAGTTTTTATTTCTACTCTCAATATCTCTCCTGAATTGCAGTTATATTTCTAGTTGTCAACTACATATCTCCAGTTAGTGTATTGCCAGCCCTTCAAACTCAATATGTCCAAAACTAAATTCAACTTTCTCCTTTTCCATCTATCATTATACAACACTGCTGAATAATATTCATAATACTCCACTTTGTTTATGCCCCTACTCCTCTCCTAAAACTTTAGTGACTCCCCATTGCATCCCAAATAAGTAACAGATTCCTAATCACAGCATTAGGAGATTTTCACCATACATCTCCAAGCTACTATCCAAAGTTATCTCATGTGACACCACTATTTGCTTAGAGCCTAACTAGACAAGCAGTAATTAAACAATTTCCAGTTTTCATCATGACCTCCCCCACTTTTGACCTTTTGCTAATCCAACAATCAACAAGTAATTGTTAAGAACCTACTATGTACTAGGCACTATAGGAGGTTCTAAGGATACAGAAAAAATACATCAAAGAACTTAAACAGCAATAATATTGGCAAATCAATTAACCTTGGGATGTAGTAACACCAGTGCCCACCCCCCCCACCCCCCGCTTGAGTTAAGTTAAGCATGGGATCTAGTAGGTACTTAATACACATTGGATAAATGCGTGAATACTTCAATCTGACTTCCCATTCAGTCATCCACCCAGACTATATCATGGTCTACCTGCTGTTGCTGATCTGCTTCTTCCTACCTGGACTAGCCATCTCCATATCAGATCTGAGATTTGAACCTCCAACTTCTTCTTCCAGAATCCATGCCCTTATCCATGGGGAAGTTAAACCATTCATTTTCGGAGCTACCATCCTAGAGTCCAACTCAGGTGATTGGCGGTAATGTGTACCAACCAGCCCACTTAGCCATTACATCTAATATCTGGCTCTAGACACCAGATCATGCTTCAATTTCACTTAACATCCAGCCATATACCCAGGACATCTCATCGTTTTGCCTGACCCAACACATTTTCCACCTCTCTTAAGTAAAACCCTCTTAGTTGATCACCACACCCCTCCAGAAGCTGACTTCTACTATTATTAGGACATAAGCTCCTTGACAGAAAAGGCTGCCTGGAAAAAAAAAAAGGAAAGAAAGAAAGAAGTTTGTGTCCTCAGCAAAGAAGGAAACCAGCACTTATTAAGCACTTTTTTTTACTATGCTAAGCACTTTACAAATACTATCTCATTTGAACCTTCACAACAATCCTGGAAGGTAAGTGCTATTATAATCCCCATTTTACAGCTGAAGAAACTGAGGCAGGCAGAAGCTGACTGATTTGCCCAGGGTTACACAGCTAGTAGACACCTGAGGCTAAATCTGAACTCAGGTCTTCCCGATCCCAGGTCCAGTGCACTATCCACCATACCACCTAGCTGTTCCTGAGCACTTAGCACAGTGCCTGTCATATACTAAGTACTTAATGAATGGGAGAAATGGCGTAAAGTAAAACACAATACATACATACATACATATATGAGTGTATATGTTATATGTATATATGTATGTTTATATGTGTGTATATATTATACATATACATATATGTGCTTTTATAATATGTTGTGCTAGTCCTTGCTCTCAAGAAAACTTGAAAAGATGGCGCTCCAACTTTGGTACCATCCGCCATCCATCCAGTACCTACTCTATATACCACTTCTGCCAGAGCTATGCTTTTAGATGGTTTTCTTCCTCAGAAAGTTGATTACTCCAAAGTACTCATGGTTAAGTGTTACTCCTTCCAGACCATTTGCTTTAACAAGGTACTTAAAGACCAAAAAATCTTCAAGGCAATATAGGGGTATGCCAGAGCCAGTTTCTATCTAGATCAATTACTAGAGTCGATTGTTAAATTTCCAGTGTGAGCATTTATAACTCAGAAATCTGTGAACACTACAATCAGCATTTGATTATTGTCTTGTTTGTCTAGACCTAAGGAAGCAATGCATTTTAAACTTAAACACGTGTCATAACTTTTCTTTTTAAGAGAATTAGTTGTTAAACATTTACCAGCACACCATTGCCTAAAGGCATGAATTTCTAAGAGTAGAATTTAGACATTTTATAAGGTAATACCTGAGGGGTAAGGGAGAGCTTTTTCAATGAGCCTAGAAGCACACCAACTCCTCTATCTCCTCATATGGTTAATCCCATTTAATATTTTAATATTTGGGGGACATGCTTCGACCCATACTCCACCTAAATATGTTACAATGAAGGAGGTTGTGGCAAGGACCTATTATAAAATCTTTAGTTAAATGATCGAATGTTAAATGGATTTCTCAGGTTACCTAGTACAACACCTCATTGTTCAGATGATAAAATTCAGACCCAATAAGGTTAAATGACTTGTCTAAGCTCACAGAAGTAGTGGTGTTGCCAGGATTCAAACTGAGTTCATATAAAGTCAAGTTCCTCACCCTCCATTTCATCAAGATCTAATACTGATCATTGACATATTCTACACTAGATAACAAAAACTATTATAGCAAAATTACATATAAACAGTTGGATAGTATTGTGAGACTGAACCTTTTTCTTTCATTCCAGTTTGCATGAAAGTGCTTCTCAGAAAGGAATCATTAAAAGGGAAACCTATTTTTGATGCCTTTGAAAGCAACAATAATCATATAAATATTAACTAACCCCAAAATTTCAATACCTAATGTGGACTCATATGAGTTCAGTTTCACAAAATAGATTCAGATTACGAGGAAACGGGCTTTTTCTAGATTATATCTGTGTATTGGGTAAATACTTTATCTATCCCCATGCCAATTAAAATAGGGTTTTTCACGACAAACTGTAGAGAATGAAAGTTGGTCAATTATCCTGTTCATTTTTGGCTTGTGTTGTCAAGGAAATTAAAGTATGATTATGATTTTACTATTTGGCGAGGAGATGTTATCCCCGAGAACATCAAGGATGCCTCCGTTGTTCATCTTTATAAAGGAAAAAGAAACAGGTTGTCCTGTAGCTATCACAGGGGTGGGGGGTGCTCTCTCTTAGTCATTGCTGGCAAGGTTCTTGCCAGAGTCCTCCTTAATCAACTGATCATTCATCTGGGAGATGGTTATCTACAGAAAAGCCCATGTGGTTTCAGTAAGAGCCAAGGAATGGTCGACAGGGTGTTTGCTGCCTGACAACTCCATTCCTATTCTCATCACTAGGACACAAATTTAGGGGTGAAAGTGTTACTGGGTCAAAAAAGGCATCCCTATGAAGAAGTCAGATATCGACTCTAGTTAACAATAAGCAGACTATCGAAAGCAACAACATTCATACCAATATTAACTCACCTCAAAATTTCAATGCTGACTCACATGACTTCAATTTCACAAAATAGATTCAGACTATGAGGAAACAGACAATTAATTATAGGCTTTCTCTAGATTGTATTTGTATCTTGGGCAAATACTTTAGCTATCCTCGTGCCAATTATAACAATAGGGTTTTCATGACAAATTATAGAGAATGAAAACTGGTCCATCATCTTTATCAGCTTTGGCTTCTGCTTTCAAGGAAATTCAAGTATAAAAATTAAAGTAAAAAGTGTATAGTCCAATGGAAAAGGTGGGAACCAATGTGTCAGGAGACCAGAGTTCCATCTTAGGATTTATTACTATAAGCTTTATGAACTCGAGAAAGTTTCTTTGGTCCTGGCGTCTAAGTTTGCCATTCCACTCACTTAATGAAAGTGCTACCTGTTTTCTGTACTGAACCAGACCGCTGCATAAGATAACAAAATACATATGAACTATTTAATTTATTTTAATAACTATTTTATTTATTCATTTAATAATTATTTATTTATTGTTTATTTGTTTTATGAGCTCAATACAAGTACCAAAAAAGCTAATGTGAGAGATATAGTATATAGGACTAGAAGAGTATTCATCCCATTATATTTTGCCTATAGTGAACTTATGGAAGGACATGGACAAGAGTCACATAGACAGGCAGATATGGAGAGGTTTTGATCTGTATCACTGGAGGGAAATCTCAAATTTATGAGATCACAGATCCATTTAAAAGATTTTGAGAATGCCACTCAAAACTAGTCATAGAAAAAAATATTATCTGTTTTGAGCATAAATTGCTCACCAGTGTTGATGAAAATCATCTTTCTACTAAAGGTTTTTTGGTGTCTTTTTTTAAAAATAGGGCAAATGTACAGTGTATAGATGATGTCATCCTGAGCATTTATGGTCAGGTACTTTCCATTTTCCTGAAATTCTTAAGGAATTTACATAATAGAGATCCTCTTTCTTTGAGGGAAGAGGATTGAAAATAAAAAGAGAAAAACCTGTTGTGTTTTCCTGTGGATCCATCACATTAATGATCTAATTTATCTCTGCTCATTGCAATACAAATGCAGATTCAGTGATGAATGTTAGTGAGTTCAGTCTTTGCCCAAAATAGAGAGAACACTGATAGGTCCCTACGAGTTTCTGACCTCCTCGTTGCCCATTTATATGAGACCCAGATTGTTTTCGGAGTTGTCCATTTAATGTCCTCTGCCTGGCACACTTAATCAATGCTTGTTGCCTTGACTAAGTAGTCATGATTTAAATATTTTTGCAGGGTCTATCAGCCTCCCAAACAAACAATCAATATATAGTATGACTGTGGTACGTGACTCCTTCCTCTTCAAATTTTATTCAAAGAATCTTAGATGAAGACTCCTGAAAATCCTAAAACTTGGAAGAAGGAACATGATATATGGGAGAAAGCGTGACATTTTGTAGTCCAAGAATTTGGGTTCAGATTCATGATCTGCTACATACTATTGTGCAAATTTGAGTATATATTGAGGTCTTTGGGCTTCAATTTCATTAGATTGGGCTAGATAGATGCATTAAGTCCTTAAAGGGCTGTCACCTAAAAAAGGGTTTAGGCTTCTTCTGTTTGGTCTCATAGGGAAAAACTAGAAGCAAAGGATAGAAGTTACAAAGACTTAAATAAGGGGGAAAAAGTCAGGAAATTTACATATAGCACCTAATGTATAAGTATTGTAACATATAGATACAATATGTATAAAGGATATGAGATAAATCAATTAAATTCACTATGCATTTTATTAAGCACCAAGTTTTTTTTTATTTAAGTCAATTATCAAGTATGCCAGGACTGTGCAGGTGCTAAGAATACAAAGACAAAAATAAAAGTCCCTGCCCTCAACAACCTAATATTTAATTTAATTTAATTTAATTTTCACTTCCTAAAAATTAGAACTATCTTTAACTGGTCTGGGATGCCTCAGAAATTAAATGAATTTTTCCCTCATTGGGGGTCATCTTTCTCATTGGAGGTCTTTTAGCAAAGCTAGGTTGAACAACTATTAAGCATACTGAAGGGGGAGCTGTCTTTCGTCAGGGATTAGAACAGTGGCCACAGAGACATTTTCCACCTCTAAAATGTAATCCTGTGTTTCCCAAGCCCTGAATCATTTGACCCATTGTCACTTGAATGGAACTGTAACTACAACTCACATTTCTTTTATTTTTCCTTTTATTTTTTTTCAGTTAACAAAAATCTATTTTCCATCCCTCCTACCCCCCAACCCCATTAAAACAACAACAACAACAACAAAACATTTGTAATATATATTCATAGTCAAGAAAAACAAATTTCCACATTGGCCATGTCCAAAAATAAGTGTCATTCTGTACCCTAAGTCCATCATCTTTGTGTCAGGAGTTGAGTAACATTCTTCACCATCTGAAATTGTAGGTGACCATTTCATTGATCAGATGTGTTTCCAACTTGTATAACTCATACATCTAAAGCACTTTAAGTTTTGCAAAGCATTTTCCTCCCCATGACCTAGTGACTAGGTAGTACAAATATTATCACCTCCATGTTGCCAGTAAAGAAACTCTGAAATTCCTCCACGCCGCTGTTAATTGCTCAAAGAAGCATTCACACTGCAGTCTTCTTATTCCAAGTTCAATACTCACATTTTTTACAGCTTGTTATATAACTCTTTACTTTGTCTTTATCATAGCCTACTTAATATCACAATATATTATAACCAGGCTGCTAGACTATAAACTTCCTGAAGCTAGAAATTAATTCTTCATCTTTATGCCTTGAGCACCTACCAGAGTATTTTGCATACAATAGGTGTTCAACAAATGTGTGTTGAATTGAATGGATGTTCCCTCTCAACACTATGTTCTAATTTCTGTGTTACCATCATTTTTTAAATGTTCACCATTCTTCATCCCCTCGCTTCCTGCCCCCATGTTCTTTTATATCCTTCTCCTTTTTTTTTAAACAACTCTTAGGGTCAGTGTGTGCTTTTTGTTCACTCCAGGGGAAAAGGCAGCAGGAAACAACATGGACTCCAATCATAGCTGCCTAGACAGATTCTTCAGTTACTGCTTCGAGTTTTAGGAAGCCGCTGGGAAGACCTCTGTACCCTAGTTTATGTCCTGCCCCCAGGAGGCTAATGATGTATGAAATTAAGTTAACATTTGTCTTTAAATGCTTATCTAACCTCTTTCTTCCATTTATAAGCAATAATCACTGGCAATAAAACAGAAAATAAACAAAATTACCTAAAAGATGACTGATATCTTGTTCTTCTGGATGCACCAGAAGACTGAGGGAAAGGAGTTCAAATTCTTATTGCCTTAATGCTCTCTCACAGTAATGAATCATTTCTTGTTTTCTCTATCAATGACGGACTGCCAGATATTTGCCTCAGGGAATTTTATGGCCCCCATATCACCTAGTTCATACATTAGGCAGGGCTTCTAGTTTTAAGGTTACCCAGCAAGACCAATCTGGCTGTTTTTCTAATAATTCCTTCCCTTATCACACACTGTGCTTGTCCTTTGTTCTCAAAGAGGACCATGACATCAGGAAGATGATGACATGACTTGCAGTTGACTTTGATTTGAGTGAGGGAGAGCTGTGCAAGGTCACCGGCCTCACTTTTTTCCTCCAGAGCCATCTGGGTCCATTCTCCTGATATTCATCAGGATGACTGGTGATGGCCCAGCTCATCACACACTAGATCGTCAAAAGCTCTACCTGATTTTATGAATATCGAGTGATAAGTAACCATGTTGGGAGGCAATGTGCTACAATGAAAAGACCACTGGCTGGAGTCAGAGAACCTCAGTTCAAATCCTGATTGATGTTTACTACCTGTATTACCACAAGCAAGTCACTTCACATCCCCTAGGCCTATGTTTCTTCAATTGTAAAACAAAAGGGGCTGATTAGAAGGTATCTCATGCCCCTTCTAGCTCCAATTCTATAATCCTATTTGGTCTGATGCCTGAGATGAGACAGGATGAGTTGAGGTTCAAGGAACTGAGGTGAAAAGCCTTAAAGACATATATCTAGACTTGGAAGGGACCTCAAAAGGCATCAAGTGTAATTTTATAGGTGAGGAAACTGAGACCCAAGAATGTTAGGTGATTTGCCTATGCCCACACAGGCAGAAATCATCAGAAGCAAGATTTTTAAACTCAGGTCCTTTGTTTCCAGAGTCAGTGTTCTTCCCACTATACCACAAAAAAAAGTAAATGAGTGAATAAATGAATGAATTAATGGGAACCCATTTACTAATTACTTACTCTGTGCCAAACAGAGCTAAGTACTAGGAATAAAAAAGCAAAAGTAATCACTGTCCTCTGGAAACTTACATTCTAATGGGGTGTATGACACATAGAAGAGTCATGGATAAGGAGGGGTATTTTGGTGTGGAAAGTTACAGGAAGGCTGAGTGGAATCTGACTAGAAGAAGGTTGGGGAATAAGACTGGACCTAGGTCCTAGGTCTAGAGAAATGACTAAGGCAACCACCAATCAGACATCAAGGTCATGGGCTGGGAGTTGGGGGTGGGGAGAGGTGCAAGCTGTTCTTCCAGGGCATGGCTTCTGGCCCCAATAGCAAGGTAGATGGGAACAAGATGACTAGGGAGTGAACTGTGATAACAGAACATACTCCAAATTACCCTTTTTATAATTAAAAATAGGTGTTATTGTATCACTAATGTGATTATGACCAGCGAGACATTCGTAGAAAAGGAGGCTTATACCTGCCCAGAGGAAGAGGGCTTTTCTACAAATTTATCTTCTGCTATGGGCTTTAAATGTTGATATAATTGTGACAACCTCTTATGGGCCTATTAGTTTTATTCTCAGCTTCAATTTCCTCATTTCTAAAATGAGTTTATATATATATGTGTGTGTGTGTGTGTGTGTGTTATACATATATATGTATATATATATATATATGTACTATATATGTATGAATATAGCACCTAACTCACAGGATTGTTGTAAGGTTCAAATGAGATAACTTATGTAAAGCATTTTATAAACCTTCTAAGGCTATATAAATGCTAGCTATTATAACATTTTGTTAATATCATCATATTATCACTTACTTTTATTATTTTGTCATTATATTATTCTCATTAATTATCCCACCCAGAAATTATATAATCAAGAATTTCAGAGTTAGAAGGTACCTAAGAGATTAACCTAACCTGTACTGGGCTAAGGATCCCTTCTACATCATAACTGACAAGTGGCCATCAAGTTTTTGCTTGAAGACCTAAAATGAAAAAAATCTACTACCTTCCAAGGCAACTCATTCCTAGTTTGTAGGGCTTTATCTATAAGGAAATTTTGCCTGTCATGAAGTCTATATTTGATTTTATTCCAATTTCTCTTAATTACTCCTAGTTCTGCCACCTGTGGCCACTCAGAATAATTCTAATTACTCATGCCTGAAAGTCCTTCAAGTATTTGAAGATGGCTATCATGCTCAGATTATCAAATGAACTAATAATAGAACATAGTGCCTGGAACATAGAAAGTACTTAATAAATGTTTTCTTCTTTGCTTCCTTCCTTCTTTCTTTCATTCCTTCAGCTCACCTTCAGCTAACATGATTTGAGACCCTTCACTTTCCTGGTTTTTTTCTTCTTGAACCTCTCCAGCTTTTCAATGTCCTTTCTAAAATGTGCTACCCAGAACTGAGCACAATAGTCCAGATGTGGTCTGACCAAGAAGAATCCACTAGCATTATCCTTTTCCTTGTCTTGAGTGTTGTATCCCTTATTTCAATTCAACCAACACTAATTAAATACCTACTCTGTGCAAGCTTTCTTGGCTACTATGTCACACTGTTGATACACCTTAAGCTTGTAGTCCTGTAGGACCCCCAGGTCTTTTTTGACTAAATGGTTGTGAAGACAAATCTTTCATTTTAAACTTATGAAGTTGATTTTTTTAACCCAAGTGTAAGACATGACCTTTATTCCTATTTAATTTTGTCTTCTTAGATCTGGACCAGCCTCACAAACCCATGGAACATTCATCAAAAGAGAGTTTAAAATTTTTGTAGGTGGCTAAGGATATCCCAATTCTACTGGGAAAACAAACAGTACACGGCATATGTAGGGGATAACTGCCTCACCAAAGCCAAATGTTAAATATTCCATGTGAGCATTAATACTTCAGAAATGCTACAAATTAGGGGGTTGATTTATTATTTTTTGTTTGTCCAGACTTAAGAAATAAAAAAAACACAGATTTACCAGGAAAAATTCATTGTTGCTGGATTGTAAAGTATGTTGAAGGTAGAAAAAAGTAAGGGGACTGATAAAGTAGGTAGGGGCCAGATTGAGAAGAAAAAGAAGTGATGGAGAAAATGTTAAATAATACAGATTAAACTTAAAAGTGTGTCAGAAGTACTTTTTCCCCCAGAGAGAGGGAGTTGTTTAACATTTATCAGCACATTCTTAAGCATATATACTTTTAAGTTGCAACGCCCTCATATGTAACGGAGAGTTCCTCTTTTAAGTCATGAGTTGATTTACAGAATTTTTAACTAGGAGGCAGTATGTTATGAAAAAGAATACTGGATTGGATTCAAAATACCCAGCTTTTCTGGTAGTCTATCTTCCAAACAAGTAGCTGTGTGATCTTCTTTTAATGTTAATGTAATTATGGCAATGACGTATTTCTGATTTTCAAGTGCTGATTAACTCCACAGGAGGAGCTGAATAATCCCAACTGTGGAAATCCACAACATTGAGTAAACTCCATTAGACTTTCTCCTAAAGATTTCAATTGTTTACTTATTTCTCAAGACTGAATTCCTAAATATATCATTTGTCTACGGGGAAACTTTTTTTTTAATTACATTCTATGTTGGACCATATGACATTTTAAAATGAGTAGTATCTATTCTACCCTTTTCCCCACAAACACGGAATCTCAGTCTCATAGAAAGTCTTAAGGGAATGTTATCCTAAGTTTTCAGACATGATGCAGAAAGTCTGTTGGGCAGCTCTGAATCTGCTTTGGGTTGAGGTCATATTGCATTAATATTTTTGCAGAAAGTTGAAATTTACATCAATGTTCCACTCAGTTCCTACTCAGCTATCTCCTTGTAGTGTAAAGATGTCCTTGGGTTCTCAAAGCTCTGCCAGTGGATCAAAAACCCTGGCAGATCCTATCAAACTAGAATCCTTATGTGTGAAATGTAGATAATAACATATGCACTAGCTATCTCACAGGACTGTTGAGAAGATCAAATAGAATATTGCATAGAAACCATTTTAAATTAAAAAAAACTCAAGGCACCGTATAAAAAGCTATACAAATGTAAGAGATGATTTTATTGGAGACCATTTGGTACCTGGCCTGGACCTAATGAGGTTGGGTTACTGCATAAATGAGTTACCTTAGAGGTGTCCAAGACCTAATTTTATTCCTTAGTAAAGTCTCTTGGAAGGCGATAGTCCTTTGGTGGCCATATTCTGGCTACCTAATATTTAGCCTATAGCTCAACAGATGCAAGGACTGAATGTCAAAGTTCTGGCACCCTCAGGGGAGCAATCAAATAGGTAAGAAACATTTCCCAATCATACTCTTGATGCAAATCTTAGAGTAGGAAGAGACCTCAAAGACTATATATTCCAATTCATCCCCAAATGAGAATCCCTAGTCCAATGTACCTGACAAGTGATCATCCAGACTTGGGTTGAAAACCTCCAATAAGAAGGGAGCAAACTGCATCCCCAAATAATCCATTCCACTTCTGGATAGCCTGAATTATTACAAAGTTTTTGCTTACATAAAACTTAAATGTGTCCCTCTGTGACTTCCATCATTTGGTCCTAAGTCTGCTCCCTCATACCAAACAAAACAAATCTAATCCTTTTTTTCCACGTGATAGCTCCTGAAACACTTGAAGACAGCTATGATGTCACTTGAGTCTTCTCTTCTCTAGGCTCAACATGCCCAGTTCCTTCTGTTTTCCTTGGCTTTCTTTTGTTAGATTCAATGCAATCTATGCTTTGGAACTCTTGACCCATGTATACCGACATATCCAAATAGGATCTGTATAAATCTAGCTATGTAAATTGTCCATAAAGGCCTTTGTGTTTGTTGTTTAGAAGGCAAAATAAACAGACACATTCTCCCTTTCTTTTCTATGCAGGAGCATTTTGGGCTTCAAGCTTTCAGATGCCTTAAGCTACAAAATGACGGATTCCTAGGCAATGGAGTAGACAAAAATAGGTAGAGGATTACAGAATTAAAAATCTAGAGTTGGAAGGGAATGTAGAGATCATTTAGTCAAATTCTCTCACTTTTACAGATGAAGAAATGAAGCCCAGAGAGATTAAATGATTTACCCAAGGTCACACATGTGGCAGAGCTGGGATCTAAGCTCAGGTTCTATGACTCCAAAGTACAGACAATACATTTTCCTCCTTAATCTTAGTGCCTTCCCTCTGATATGACACCCAACTGATCCTTTCTATATCCTGTTTTTATATGGTTCTGTTTTGGTTTTTTGCATATTGTCTGCCGCATTAGACCATGAGCTCTTTGAGAGCAGGAACAATCATTTGCCTTTTCTCACATCCCTCCATCACTTTGCATGGTAACTGGCATATAGTAGGTGTTGAACAAGTGTTTTGATGACTGAATGACTGGCATTTTCCACTGTACCATGTGATCCCACCAGTAGATGTTAGAAAAAAAAAGATGAAACTCAAATATATCTAACATGATTTCACTTCTGCTGGATTTCTCCTCCAATGCTTCATCACGGCATGGAGGTAATTTCAGATTCTTGAAGGCTTTGCCAGCAGAACAATCTCTGACAAGTCTTAATAATTAAGAAAGACTTTTGAATATGAGACATGATAGGATGTATGTCTGTTTTTTGAGGACCAATCTAATTAAGTTCAGAGGGTCCTCATCAGGCTACTGGTCATCAAGAAATGAATTTTTTTTTTTCTGCCACAGCAATTCCTTATGACCGTACATTAAGGTGATGAAAGGTACTGATATTCAGAGATTAAGGGAATAAGAGCACCAACTAAATCATTGATCCTTGATTTACTGAAACAAGACTGCATATCTGCATTATATTAATGTATATGTACTATATATATATATATATATATATATATATATATACATTAGACATACTATATTCAGTAACAATTTGCCAGTAAAATCCCCAACTATCACCAAAACAAAGCAGGTAAAGGTATGAAATGATGGGTGTGATTCTCCCTAGAGTCCACACAATTTTTATATCCAAGCCAAAGCTCTAATTTTATGTCAGAGAATACATTCACTGATCTTTGCTTTCTCTAATTAACCCATTTCTTTGGACAACTGTGAAGAGGCCACTAATATTATATCTTTCTTACATGAGGACACCACCAAATCACTATCAAGAGGACATGTGCTTCTACAAGTTTTTTTTTGTTGTTGTTGTTGTTGTTTTTCTAATGATAATATTTAAATTGTTCTCATCAGATAAAGTAGAGCTAAGATGGCAGAGTCCAGGCAGCAATCAAGCTTAAGTCTCCCAACATTCCCCTCTAAACAACTTTAAAATAACTCCTCAAAACAAAGACAACAAAAAGAGGGAGGCATTTTTCTAGTTAAAGACAACTTAGAGATCTATGACATCAAGGTGGGCACTGGCCCAGAGCACAACAGCATTACAAGCAATAGTGCAGCTTCATTAGCTCTCAGCCCAGAGATGGAAAAGGAATCAGACAACTGGTCAGAAAGAGATTACAGGGGACATTTTCCTGGCACTGAATGCAGCTAGTGTTGATTGGCAACTCATAAGCAGTTCTGGGTCACAGTTCCAGAGCAGAGAGGAGGGCTTCTGGTTGGCAGAAAGAGACCATGGGCCCTGGTTACAGTTCCAAGTCAAAGAGGAACACTAGCACTTGTGTCTGCAAGAGATCAGGGAACCTGGTCACAATTCCAGGATAAAGAGAAATTCTAGTGCTTGTGGCTGCAGGGGAGCAGGGGCCTTTCCTAAATAAAGACAAGTGTGCAGACCAAAAGATCAGTGAACATACCTCTCCCAGGATCATACCACTTTAAAAGCACCAAAAACTTGCAGACCCCTAGAACTAGCTCTGAAAATAGCAGCAGAAAAAAAAAGCCTGAAGCTTGAGACAGTGCCCTCCACCCCAAGGTGAGCAGTGCCCAACTTTAACATAAAATTCAAAGTCAAAAAATAGTCTAGAAAATGAGTGAACAACAACAACAAAAAAAGAACTTGACCATAAAAAGCTATCACAGTGGCAGGGAAGACTGAAACATAAACTCAGAAGAAGACAACAGTGTGAAACAGCTATAAGCAAAGTCTCAAAGAAAAATGCTAATTGGACCCAAGGCCAACAAAAATTCCTGAGAGAGTCAAAGGAAGTGATAAAAGTAGTAGAGGAAAAATTGAGAAAAGAAATAAGAGTAATGCAAGAAAATTATGAAAAGAGAATTAAATGCTTGGTAAAAGAGGCACAGAAAATACTGAAGAAAACAACACCGTAAATAGATTTGGCCTAATGGTAAAATAGGCACAAAAATTCACTGAAGCAAAGAATTCCTTAAAAAGCAGAATTGGCTAAATGGAAAAAGAGGTATAAAAACTCACTAATGTAAATAATTTCTTAAAAATTAAAATTGAAATGAATATGGATACAAAAATCCTAAATAAAATATTAGCTAGGAGACTACAATAATATATCACAAAAATTATACACTGTGACCAAGTGGGATTTATACTAGGAATTAAGGGATGGTTTAACATAATGAAAACTATTAATATAACTGATTATATCAATAACAAAAGTAACGAAATCATATGATTATTTCAATAGGTGCAGAAAAAGCTTTTGCCAAAATACAATACTCATTCTTATTAGAAACACTTGAAAATTAGATGAGTATAAATGGATTTTTTTCCTTAAAATGATAAGAAGCATTTACCTAAAATCATCAGTAAGCATTTTTATGCTGGGGATAAGCTAGAAGCCTTCCCGTATAAGATCAAGAATGAAACAAGGATGCCCATTATCACCAGTACTATCCAAAATTGTATGAAATGCTAGCAATAGCAATAAAAGAAGAAAAAGAAATTGATGGAATAAGAATTAGCAATGAGGCAATAAAGCAATCTTTTTTTGCAGATGATATGATGATATATTTAGAAAATCCTAGTAATTCAGTGTATTAATGTATTAATGAAAAAATAATTTTAACAAAGTAGCAGGATAGAAAATAAATCCACAAAAATCATTAGCATTTTTAATATGTCACCAACAAAACCCTCCAAGAAGAGATAGTAAGAAATACCCCATCTAAAATAATTGTAAATAGCATAAAATACCTGGAAGAATACTGCCAAGACAAACCTAGGACTTTAGGAATATAATTATAAAATATTTTTATACAAATAAAGTCAGACTTAAGTAACTGGAGAAATATTAATTGCTGAAAGGTGTGCAGAGCCAGTATAATAAAAAAGACAATTCTATCTAAACAAATCTACTTATTACCTATGCCCATCCCAATTAAATTACCAAAAACCTATTTTATTGAGCTAGAAAATAATAACAAATTTATCTGGAAGAACAAAAGGTCAAGAATATCAAAGGGATTAATGAAAAAGAAATGTAAAAGAAAGAGGTTTAGCAGTACCAAATTATAGGCAGTAATTATCAAAACTATCTGGTACTAGCTAAGTAACAGAAGGGTGGATCAGTGGAACAGAGTAGACATACAATATTCCATATTAAATGATTACAGTAACCTTGTATTTGACAAATTTAAAGATTTAAGCCTTTGGGATAAGAATTCACTGTTTGGTTGAAAAAAATTTTGGAAAAACTGAAAAGAAATCTGCAGAAATTGGATATAGACCAATATCTTACACTATTTACCAAAATAAGGTCAAAATGGATACATGACCTAGATGTAAAGGGAGATATCAAAAGAAAATTAGAAGAACATGGAGCATATTTCCCTATCAGATTTGTGGATAGGAGAAGAAATGGTAAACAAAACAAGAGACAGAAAGCATTATAAAAAGGTTTTATTCAAATAAAACCAATATAGCCAAGATTAGAAGGAAAGCATAAAACTGAGGGGAGGAGGAGAGAGAATTTATAGACAGTTTCTCAGATAAAGGTCTCATATCTCAAATATATAGGGAACTTTGTTAAATTTATAAAAACTAAGAGTCATTTCCCATTAATAAATGGTGAGAGGATATGAACAGGCAGTTTTTTGATGAAGAAATCAAAGCCATATATAGTCATATGCAAAAATCCCATGAATTATTATTGATTAGAGAAATGAAAATTAAATCAACTTTGAGATATCATCTCACACCTATCAGATTGGCTAAAATGATGGAAGGGGAAAATCACAAATGTTGGAGGGGATGTGGAAAATTAAAACATTAATACACTGGATCCAACCATTTTGGAGAGCAATCTGGAATTATGCTCAAAGAGTTATAAAACTGTATATACCCTTTGACCCAACAATACCACTACTAAGTCTGTTTCCCAAGATGATTTGGAGAAAAGGGAAAGAACCTATATGTTCTAAAGTTTTTATAACAGCTTTCTTTGTGATGGCAAAGAACTGGAAATTCAGGGGATGTCCATCAGTTGGGGAATAGCTTAACAAGTTGTGGTATATGATTGTGATGGAATATTACAGTAAGAAGTGATATTACTGTAAGAAAATGATGAGCAATTTGATTTTAGAAAAATGTGGAAAGACTTGCATGAAATAATGAAGAGTGAAATGAACAGGAGCAAGAGAACATTGTATATAGTAATATCAATACTGTTTGAAGAATTGTAAACAACTAAGTTATTTTGAGTATTATAAATACTCAAATCAACTACAAAGGACTTATGAAGGAAGATGCTATCTAGCTCCAGAGAAAGAACTGATAAATAGAAGTATGCATAGTATGGTTTTATACATACATATATCTGTGTCAAATGGTGGGGCAGAGAGGGAGAAAGGGAGGGAGATGGTACAGAACTTAAAATGTAATAAAAAAATAAAATTTTAAAAGAGAAAAGAAAATTAAAATAAATGGAGGCACAAAAAACTAGAAATAGCAACTAGAAGGTAGTGACTTCATGAGATATCAAGAAACAATAAAACAAAGTCAAAAGAATGAAAAAATAGAAGAAAATGTGAAATAAGTTATCAGAAAAACAACTGACTTGGGAAATAGATTGAGGAGAGATAATTTAATAATTATTGGACTATCTAGAAGTCATAAGCAAAAAAGAGCCTAGACATCATCTTTCAAGAAATCACCAAGAAAAATTGCCTCAATAAATCAGAAACAGAGGGTAAAATAGAAACTGAAAGAATCTACCAATCACCTCCTGAAAGAGATCCCAAAATGAAAACTCCCAGGAATATTAGAGCTAAATTCCAGAGCTCCCAGGTCAAGGAGAAAATACTGTAAACAGCCAAAAAGAATCAATTCACATACTGTGGAGTCACAGTCAAGATAACTCAAGATTTAGCAGCTTCTAAATTAAAGAAGTGAAGAGCTTGGAATATGATACTACAGAAGGCAAAGGATCTAGGATTATAACCAAGAATAACCAAGAAAAACTGAGTTTAGTACTTCAGGTGAAAAAAACACATTTAATGACATAGAAGACTTTCAAGTAATCCTAATGAGAAGAACAGACCTAAACAGAAAAATTTAGGTTCAAATACAACTCAAGAAAGGCATAAAAAGGTAAACATCAAAGAGTAATCATAAGAGAATCAATAAATTTAATAAGGCATATTATAAATATTACTGTTGAGGTTTAGGGGTACTCTCTCAGTCAGAGAAAAACAAAGTTTACTGAAGATTTACCATATTGGGTAGACTCTTAAGGAATATGAGCATTTGTATGGCTAATGCAAGCAATTTGTATTGCTAACAAAGCTGAGCCAGATTGAATTGGAGCACCTTCTTGGAGGCAAGAATGATCTTAAATACAGAAAGACTCTGGGAGGGATCTAGGGGTAATGTCAAGTAGTGTGGGGCAGGGAGGATCTTGAGGAAGAGTCTAAGGAGGATCTTGATGGGACTGAGGTAACTAGAGGTCAGACCTTGGGAACCAAGAGAAAGAGGTTAAGGGTGAGAAGTAGCTGAAGGCTACCTGGAAATAACAGACTATGGAGGGCTGGGCTACAGTAAGGGTAACAGAGATTTGGACAAAGAGATAATGGAAAGCTTATGGTCTCAGGCAAACATCAAATCAAGTGGGAAGATTCAAGGAGAGTTGAAGGGGGTTCCCTGAGCCCATATTCCATCATGACAAATTTTGACATATTTTTAAAATTTTAATACTAGCTGGCAGTCTGAGTTAATATAACAAAAATGACAATTTTACCTAAATTAATTTACTTATTCAGTGCCATACCAGTTGAACTACCAAAAAATTATTTTACAGAGCTGGATAAAATAATAACAAAATTCATCTGGAAGAACAAAAAAGAACAAACAGAATATCAAGGGAATTAATGAAAAAAATGCTAGGGAAAGTGGCCTAGCCATGCCATACTGTACTATATAGTAGCAGTCATCAAAACTACTTGGTACTGGCTAAGAAACAGAGTGGTAGATCAGTGGAATAGGTTAGGTACACAAGATGCGATAGTAAACAATTACAGCAATGTACTCTTTGATACACCCAAAGAATCCAGCTCATGGGCTAAGAATTCACTATTTCACAAAAACTGCTGGGAAAATTGGAAAATGGTAGGGCAGAAACTGGGCATAGACCAATATCTTACACCCTATACCAAAATAAAGTCAAAATGGATTCATGATTTAGGAATAAAGGCTGATACTAGAACCAATTTGGGAGGATAAGGAACAGTTTACCTGTCAGATTTATGGGAAAGGGAAGAATTCATGACCCAATGAGAGATAGAGAGTGTTACAAAATGCAAAATGGATAATTTTGATTATGTTAAATTGAAAAGTTTTTGTATAAACAAAGCCAATGCAACAAAGATTAGGAGGGAAGCAGAAAACTGGGAGAAAATCTTTACAACCAGTGTCTCTGATAAAGACCTCATATCTAAAATATACAGGGAACTGAGCCAAATTTATAGGAATACAAGTCATTCCCCAATTGAGAAACAGTCAAAGAATATGAACATGCAGTTTTCAGAGGAAGAAATTAAAGCTATCTATAGGCATATGAAAAAATGCTCTAAATCACTATTGATTAGAGAAATGCAAATCAAAACAACTCTTACGTATCACATCTCTCCTGTCAGATTGGATAACATGACAAAACAGGAAAATGATAAATGCTAGAGAGGATGTGGGAAAATTGGAACACTGTTAAATTGTTGGTGGAGTTGTGAATGGATCCAGCCATTCTGGGGAGCAACTTGGAACTATGCCCAAAGGGCTATAAAAATGTGCATACCCTTTGACCCAGCAATAACATTTCTAGGACTGTATCCCAAAGAGATCACACAAGTGGGAAAGGGACTCGTTTGTACAAAAGTATTTATAGCAGCTTTTTTGTGGTAGCAAAGAATTGGAAATCAAGGGGATGCCCATCAACTGGGGAATGGCTAAACATGTTGTAGTGTATGAATGTAATGGAATACTATTGTGCTATAAGAAATGGGGAACATACGGACTTCATAATAACCTCAAAAAACCTACATGATATGATGCTGAGTGAGGGGAGCAGAACCAGGAGAACATTGTACACAACCAGAGACATATTGTTTCTGTGATGACTAACTTTGATAGAGTTGGCTCTCCTCAGCAATACAAGGCTCAAAGACAGCTCCAAAGTACTCATGATGGGAAGCGCTATCTATATCCAGAGAAAGAATTACAGAGTCTGAATGCAGATTGAGTGAGAAGGATATATTTTGTGAAGACTTCACAGGGTAAGAATAAAGGGGCTACTCTATTCTCATATTTCTGGAATGGGGAATGTCTGAGGGAGTAGAAGAGGCTTGGAATTTAACCATGTAGTGACTCAGCTAACTTCTGGAAAGTCAGGGCCTGAAGCTGTAGGTACCCCTCTCTTCCCCCTCCATCCCCCCTCTCTCAGTGCTAGCACAAGAATTTTACCAAATAGGGAGATAATGGACTACCTGTGAGCTGTTTGTTCTCTGCTCTAGGAAGGTCCCTCTCTCCTTCCTCATTCTTTCTCTTTAGCCATATCATCTCCACATTAGTAACCAAATAAGCAAAGTATGTATGGATTGGCTCTGTATTTTCACGCCTAGATTGTAAGCCCGACTCCCAGCCAATGGTGAGAAGGGATAGAGGTGGTTGGGAACCTTTGCATTAAGAGTATATCTATTGCTGCATTTCCTTTGAACTTTGCCTCCCTCCACCAGTTTCCTAGTGGAGGCAACACCCAAATCTTGCAAGGTTTGTAAAATAAATTCGCTTTGCTTCTCCTAAAGATGTCTCTCCCATTATTTGAATTTTCCATCCCACACAAAATTGAGGCAAACTATTTGCTCTCTCTCTCTTTTTCTCTTCTTTTTTGGTTTTGTTTCTTCTTTCTCATAATTCATTCCATCGGTCATTATTCTTCTTTACAAATTGACTGTTGTATAAATAAGTTTAATGAGAAGGTATATGTAGAACATGTATCAGATTCCATGCTGTCCTAGGGGGGAGGGGAGAGAGGGGGAGGGGAGAGGGGAGAGAGGGGGAGGGGAGAGGGGAGGGAGGGAAAGAAAATTTAGAACTCAAAAACTTGTGGAACTGGTGTTGTAAACTAAAAATAAAAAATCTAAAAAAATTTAAAAAAAAATAACAGCTGGCAGTTGTATAATACTTTAAGGTTTGCAAAGTGCTTTACAAACAACAACCCTCCAGTTTCCAGGTCCCTCTGAAAGGCTTGGCTTGTATTCTAAGCATTAATTAGGCTGTTTTGCAACAATACTTAAATAAAAATACAACAAAATATATATAATATTAGTATGTGGTTTTCTTAGTCAATATGCAGCCCACAAAGATCCTTATGTATGGTTTACTGCTTCCTGTTTCTATTTAAATTTGACACCACTGGTCTACAAGTAAAAAACATTACTGATTGAAGCTGAACCTATTTAATTATTTAGTTGAATTCAACAAGCAATCATTAAGTACCTACTATATGCAAGACACTGGAATACAAAGACAAAAAAAAGAAAACAGTCCCTGCCCTCAAGGTTACATTCTCTTCCTAAGTTACCTGTCTCTTCCTCTCTGCTTCCTAAGAGGCAGCTTAGTGTGTTGAAAAGCATTATGGATGGGTGTGTTGGGATACCTGGGTTCTCCTGCCACTAGTCACCCATGTGACTTATTTCAGCCTCAATTTCCTCATCTACAAAATGAAAAGGTTGGATTAGATTATTTCAAAGCTCCTTTCCAATTCTACAATTCTATGATTGTCATTAGCATACACTATATTTTCAAATGAACAATTTTTAGGATTGGGGAGAATTAAATGAATTTAATTATAAAGCTAAGTTTTGTAAATTAGTCCATTTGATGAAGATAGACATTAAATTCTGTTTTGGATAGTGTCATGTAAGAGCAAACAGAAACATGTCCACATGTCCTTAACTCGTCTTTTAAGCCCAGTTTAAATGCTACCTTTACTCTAGAAGCCTTCTCTGATTCCCCTAGTTGGTAATAACTCTCCTTCTCATATACTCTTAAGATCACAGTTGGGAGAGCAGGTTCAGGTGTGAAAGAATTCACTTAGACCTTCTCTTTTAGCCAATGGAGCTTTTTATTTTATGTGAAAAAGCATCACAGGCCTCCTTAGCAAGAAAGCTAAATGAGACCCCGATATTTGGGGGAATTATGCTTGTACTGAGATGTTCAGGATGATGATGTAATTTTAGGGTTTCTTAAGGGGGGGTGAAGATTAAAGACAGGATAAGAAGAAACAAGATGAGGAAGATGGTCACTTACAAGATAAGGAAAAATTGTCATGACACAGGGTGAGGAAGATGAATGACAGAATAGGGGAACACAGGATCAGGGAGACAAAAGCAATTTTGGTACAAGTATGGTATTTCAAGATAAGGGGAAAAGGGCTTTAAGACACCCTCAAGTTACAAGATCTCAAGTTATAGAATGGGCTACAGAATAAGCCTCAAATCCCCTCAGGGGGCCTGAAAAACTAACCCTTAATATTCCTTTTAATCCTTAGGGCACTGTTTGTATCCACATCAAAACCACATAGCACTTTGTGTGTTGAAAAAAATCTTTGTGAATTCAGGTTAAAAATTCAATTTTCAACAAGACAGCTTGTGAAAGGGAGTAGAGGCAGAATGTGTGTATTCAAGGGGAGAGAACAGCCCAGTTTGGCTGAAGTGTAGGGCAAATAGAGGTAATAATGAGATAAGATTAAAAAATAGTATGGCACCTGGTGGTAGAGGACCTTGAAGGCCAAGTAGGGGAGGAAGAATATTACTCAAGAATTTAGCACATTAGCCATTTTGATGAACTTGAAGAAATGAAGTAAACGTTGGTTGTAACTGGATTTCTTTCAGCTTTAGCCCTGAGCTACATATGCATGATTGCCCATACCCAATTCATATTAAACTACCATTTAATTTTACAACAACCCAAAACCCCAATGGATCACTTATTCACAAAATCCAACCCTCATCTTCCCTTGGGGAAAAAAAAACTTATTTCAAAGCCAAATTTTGAATTTTACTTGAGACTCTGGTATACCACCTTTCAAAATGTGAGGTTCTCAATAGATATCTGAAAGATAATTGAAAATTTATTTTTAAAAATTACAAAGTATGATTGGCATCATGTATAATTCGCAGTACATTAAAACAGGATTTATCTTACTGTATTAAGGCATGGATAAGATATTTGTTGGGAGATTTAAATATTCTTATTGGCATGGATGATTTTTTAAAATGGAGTATCTTCTCAAAATTTCCTTTTTTACACCTGAAATAAATTAAACAAAAAACTACTAAGTAAAAACTACTGAACTACAGAATGCCAATTTGAAAACCTAAAACAACAAAACCAAACCAGTTTCTGCAGGTTCTCAAACTCTGAAGAAATAGTCAAAGGGAACCACAGAAAGGATAAATACTCTGGACTCTTAGAAGAGTTCCTATCAATATCATCAGTCCTAATTCTGAGTTCCTCATTCCTTTTGTAGAAGATAAAAGTCCTGATAATAGCCAACAGCCTAAAGGATAGAGTTGAGAATAATCCCACATTCTAATGCTCAAAAGATAAAAGCTAAGCATGGAGAGCTGACTGTGGAATGCAATGTATAGAACTTGTCAACTATGACCAATCTAACATCCTAAGGGAGAGTCTAAGGAAAAGAGAGACACTTTTCCAAATAATGTAAATGGTTTTGATTTAGATTTGTGAGTTACTGGACTTAGTGTCAGAAAGAACTAGCTTTAACTCTTGCTTAATATAATCACAAACTGTGTGATCCTGGAAAATTCCCTTGGCCTCTGGAATCTCAGTTTCCCTGTCTGTAAAATGAACAGCACCCAACTTCTAAGGGTTGTGGTAAGGCTCAAATGAGATCATGTGTATAAAGTTTTTTGTTTGGTTGATTGTTTTGATTTTTTTTTGGTGGGGGGCATTTCAAACATTAAAGCACAATACAAATGTGAGCTATTAAAATTTCTTCTGAGAACTCATAAAACTTCCTGTTCTTTCTTCTTGACATATCTACAAAGCCAATGAAAACACAAAACCAATAAAAAAAAAAGACCTATGACAATAGAGTCACAACTGGTAGTGGAGACAGGGAGATTACAATTCAGTATTAATTTTTCAGTCTATACTTTGATAAATACATGGCATATTAAAGCATCTTTCACTTGAAGATGTGAAAATCTTTTCAGGGAAAGGAACTAGTACTTATTAAGCTCCTACTCTATGCCAGACTCTGTATAAACATTGCCAAACATTGCCACAGCAACCCTGGGAGGTATGTACTATTACTACCCCATCTTACAGTTCAGGAAACTGGAGAAGACAGAGGTTAAGTGACTTACCCCAGAGTCACACAGCTAGTAAGTGTCTGAGACCAAACTTGAACTCAGGTCCTGCTGACTCCAGGTCTAGCACTCTATCCATAGAGGTCCCTATCTGCCTTTTTTTTTATAATCTCTGATATGTAAATAGGAAGCAAAGTACGGAATGATAAGGTGGAAAAGAGGGAAGCCTAATACCATCTTTAACCTTCAGAGATCAGTCTAAGAAAGACAAACTGGATTAGGTTGCATCAATGTATATTCCTCTCGGAGGGGCATGCATGTATCCATGCATGGGAGCCAGTTTGGAACTGAGTTCCCTTTGGGGCTAGGGTGCTAGCCCTTCCAATAGAGGCTGATGTCACTCCATCATCATTTCACCCTTGGACAGAGGAAATACCACCCCCAACTATACCAGACCACTTCCAGCCTTGGGCTGCCTAGACAAAAATCTGTCTCCATCCAAGCTTGAACCAGAATACCAAGCACTTCCCTACTTCAGGTCAAACTACTTGCAAGGTTGGGTGGGGGCTGGGGAGCTGAGTAGGATAAAGAGAGTCAGTGCAAACTCATAATCAGTAATGTCCTTCTGAAGCAAAAATGAACTGAAAGTTAGTACTTTGGAAGAAGGCGTGGGGCAGGGGACGACTCTGAATGTCCAAGATATTGGTTATTAATAATCATTTTTCACATTCCACCATCCGATTCTGATGAGTGGTATGACCTCCTCAATGAATCACTAATTTGATATGGCCCACACTTATGATGGATAACAATGTGACGGGAAAAAAAGGGAGAGAAATTGATTGAAGCATTTACAAAACAAAAGGGGGCAAATGCGAAGGGAAAAAGTAAACAGTGAATAATCCCACATAGATAGTGAATATGTGATAGTTCACTTAAACCCCTAAAAAACTCCAAATTAACATATATACATATAACCCCTTAAAGCAAAATTTATCTTTAAGAGTGGAGTTTGTTAAGACCAAATTTGTTCAAGATGTATATAACCCCAACAAGTGATAGACAAACAACCTTAGATGAACCTCACACTTCATTTTAAGTAGGCTTGAAAATTTCACTTCCATTTTGTGCAAGGATTCTCATTTACTCAGCTGGAATTTCATTACACAGAAAATTCTTTCACAAGTTGATAAGAATTTATGACAAGATGGTTCTAAAAATTCTTGTAGGTTTACAAAAGGAGATTTTACAAGGTCTTTTCTTTGCATAATTATGAATTTTCCTTAAAAAAAAACCTTTGTAAATACTTGATTAAAACAATAACTCTAATAGCTTAGTTAACAAACTCATAATTTTCATAAGTGGGTAGCCAAATAATTTTAGATGACACTTCCTTTTAAATATATGCAAAACTTAGAAGTTTGTGATTCCTTAAATTACAATAATTCAGAATATTATTACACATGGTCAGCAGGGTATATTTAAAACTTGAAACAAAACCAATTACTAATCAGGTGACCTTAATTTAGTTGGATGTGCTTTCAAATTATGTTACACAGAAAATCATTCATCTCATCACCATTGGCACTATATACTGATCACATCTAAAAACTCATATAAAGTATAAAACAATTTATATCTAATTAAAGATATAATAAAAACAGTTAACATTCAGATCCTATGCCAAGCACTGAAATGAGGAGGGGCCAAGTGGGGTATAGTGAAAGGAGATAAAGGCACAGAGGCATAGTAGAGAAATTCCAGGGTGCCTGAAAAGAAATGAGATATAGCTAACCTGGGTGGGCACCCTCCTTATTGAGGTTTTGAGAGCAGCCATTCAATAAATTGGAGAGGCCACAGAGGGATAGAGTACTTGCAGACAGTGAATTCCAAGGCTGAAGTGAGCTTTCAGGGTGGAGAGACTTCTGAGGCATGGTAGAAAAAGGATGAAAATCCTGGAGAGGAAAGAGGAATGAACAGGCCAAAGAAATCATTCAGAAGATGTTAATATGGTATACCTTCTCTCTCCATTTTTCTATCTACTGTAGGGCTGACAGATTTTCTTACCAATTTTACACACACACACACACACACACACACACACACACACACACACACACAATTGGACTAAACAAGATTAAACTTTTCTAATTGATTTTTTAAATCTTATTTTAGCAATTTAAATCGAAAAAATCATCATATCAGACAGACAATTATCTTTTATTTTGGTCTTAGGGAGATCACAGGTGTGAAAGAAAGGAAAATCAAGTAAAGAACAATTTGATTTTCCAAGGATGAAATCAGTCTGCCAGTCTGTAGACTTTCTGGCATAGGGTAGGGGTTGGGTGAAGTATAATAAATTGCCTCTTTCCACCTTATTTCTAACTAGAACAATGGTTCAGTCCCAACAAAAGTCACGTGATTGGATTGAGGAAGGATCTTTCTATTTTTAATAAGGCAGAACCTCCTTGATTCAAAAGGTTTCCTTGAGTAGGCAGACAAAGGAGTTGGGTTTTGTTTTGCACGCAGTCCATAAAAGACATCATTTTGTGACACATTCATTTTGTGGGATGATCATCTTACTTTGCACTGCTCATGATGAGTGTTAGCAAAACGATCATCATGAATAACATTGCAAATTATATACCACCATCTGTTAAAAAGGATGAAAAGGTAGGCAGAAAAATTCTTGTGAAGAACTTGACAAAATCCTAAGTGAAATCCACTTATACTTTGATATTCGGTGCCTTTTATATAAAAAGGCAGATTCAGAGCAGAATGGCAAAAAGTATATTTGAAAATATGACATAAGTTTGAGAAATTAATCCAAAGACTTGAAGACTAATCAAAAGGCTCATATACATGTGTATATATACATGCATATGTACATATACATGTATATGTACATATATGTATGTGTCTATATGTACATGCATTTATGTATGTATGTATATATATATATATCTGCATATCTGTGTATGTGTGTATATATGCATTCTTTTTTTCCCAAAAGAGAGTTGGAAGGTGCTGAACTATAAGCAGTGAACCACATCACAAAAAATGAAATTGACTATAATTTAAGAGAGGAAATACCGGGTTTCAGTTGTGGTAATCATGTCAACCTCAGCTGTCTGTATATACAGTCAGACCATCAACTATTTAGAATAAAGGTCCAAATGGATCCAAAATCCAATAGATTTAACTGTAATATCTATTTGTTTTCTGGCTTTGGTTAATATAATAATGTTAATACCAACATGTTTCAGTTCTTCCATTAGAATGCCAAATTCCTTGGTTATTGATAAAAAATATCACAAGAAATATACAATAAAATATGTGAGAAATATGTACAAGAAATGAGGTGAATCATTCCACCATCACTACACTGGACTGGGTCTTTCAATGTTTCTTCTTTTTTTATGTGTTGCCATGACCAAAAGATTCAGTTCCTAGTAACCAACCCACAGATGCCTCTCCATTCTTAAGTAGAAAGGTCCTTGGACAGGATGCTTAGCCTTGTCCCTGGAGCCTTTCTACTCACAGCCTTTCCAGCCCAATAAATATCAGAGCTTATGCTCCACTGTCAGTGCCTTTATGACCCCACGGTCACATTCACACCATGATGAAGTATCAGACTACGAGAACTTCTCCATCAAGCCAAAACTCTACTTATAGTACCCATCCTCCCCACAATGTTAAAGCCATTCAGTTTCACTTGGGGGCTACAGATGAGTGAAACTTGTTCCTTTCATACTGCTGTAACACACCTCTTCAGATCCTTGCCTATCACTGGCTAATCAGAAATATGGTCCTGTAAGACCAGGGGAAAGGCACCTGAACGGTTTGCCATGGGAAAGAAAGCTAGGGAAGGAAATGAGGTACTTAATGGCCTGGCATGGGAAATACAAATGATGAAATCATTTTACAGTTACTCATTTCCTGACACAATACTGAATGGGTAAATGTTAGCATATTGTATGATGTCAAATGAAAGAAGTGATGGATGGCATGCCCACTGAAGTGTCAAGAGACTACAAGCTACACTAGATGTGCATGTGATTTTATTTGGCCCTAAAGACAGCCCTGTTACAATTCTGGGTAGATAGCATGTAAGCACCTTCAGAAAACAGCTGTGTTGCTCCCAAAGAACTGTTTGCTAAAGTGCCCGAATCAAGGAAAAAATACATTTGGATGACAGGATCAATTAGTTCGTTTGTGTAAAGCACTTCGGTTTTTTGAAGAGGAACCCCTATGGAAAGAGGCTTATTTTGAGGATTATATGGCTAAGTTCAGTTTTTTTCTTTCACCTCTGACTTTGTTCTGAGATATTGTGTGCCCATATTCATTATTTGATGTCATTGGATGTGTTTTACATGTTGCAATTTATAAACTGAGCAGGGTATTTTTTCCATGGGTGTAGTTTGATGTTTTATTGACAAGATCTTCCCTCCCTCTACCACATGAAAGACTAGATTCTAGGGAGTATTCTGCATGGGAAAAGAATCACCTTACAAAAGAACTATTACTATGAAGGGGCTTATTACAAAAATGAAAGGCAGGGGCACTAGTAATTCTTTTGTCCCCATTTTCTCCCCTCTTCTCTTCCCCTTACATTTCCATCATCTCTTTCCAGTGGCAGTTATAGTATTAAAGAAAGAGATTACCATAGCCCTCCCAGTTCAACCTCTCTAACATACTAACATTAGAATTACTAATGCTGGGTCAGACATGTGGTTCACCTAGCCAAGGATATCAGTATTAACAAAGACACCAAGTATGTTCCATAGGAGAGGATGGCTGTCTTCCCTGAAGGGAAACTTAAAAAATAACCACAGTGGCTGGGAAAGTAGGGGTGTAGTCATATTGTGCAAGGTATTCAGGTTGGGAAGTTACTCAAAGGAGGTGACGCCAACTTAGTGAAGCATTGACCAAGTGTCTATGACTTATCAGCAGGTCAGAATGATATGGGCATAAAGATCACCCATAAAAAAAAGAGAGATACAGTATGGGTACAGCACAAAGCCTTCCCTGACACCAGCAGAATAAGCAGTCTAATTAGGAATCAGTCAATTAATGCTCATTTATTGTCTATTATGTGCCAGACACTGTGCCAAGTGTTATGGATACAAAGAAAAGATGATAATAATATAATAATAATAACTAAAAATAATAACCCTCAATGAGTTCACAATCTAATTAGTGAGACAACATGGAAACAGCCTTGTACAAACAAGATATTTACAGGATAAATTGGGGTATGGCCTCAGAAGGAAGAAACGTTTTAAGATTAGTGAGGCCCAGAAAAGACTTACAGCAGAAGATCGAACTTTAGCTGAGGTTTCAGGTTGATGATGAGGAGGGAAAAGCTACAGACATTTAGGACTCCCAGTTAAAATGCTCAGTTGTCAGATGGAGTGTTGTGTAAGAGGAACAAGGAGGTTGGTGTCATTGGTTAACAGCATATATTGAGGGAAGTGAGAAATGAACTGGAAAAGTAGAAAGAGGCATCAGTTTCTGTTATGACTTGGAGAATCTCACACCTGGGGGCATTCAGACCTGGAGAACTGCAGGTAGATATGGGATTCTCCTTCTGTAATAGTGTTCAATTAAATGCATTCAGCAGGGTTGTTGTAAAAATGGCGGTGCAAGTCTATAGACCTGCCCAGGAAAAAGACTGGGCCAGGTTTTTGGGTGGGAATGGGGAATAGAGAGAGGCGCTCAAACCACATGAAGTAATGGGGGGGGAGGGAGAGAAAGACAGAGGGGGAAGAAGGAGAAGAGGAGGGGGGAGAGGAAGAGGAAGAAGGAGAGGGAGGGGGAGGGGGAGAGGGAGTGAGACTAATTCAATTCCTTTAATGCTAGTGATAGTCTTGCCACCATAGTCACAGATAAAACCTGCCTCCTCTTAGCACTGGTGGCTTTGCCATGCTTGATCAACTGACTGATTTATTTTGGGTTACTGGATTGTCTTGAAGAATAACTAAGAAAATTATATACAGGGAAAAAAAAACATTGGTTATTGTTAGGCAGAAAGAAAGAGTTGGGGAGACTAGAGAGTTGAGGAAGCTGGCAGTGCAGTGGAGTGGCCTGGAGTCAGGAAGACCTGAGTTTAAATTCAGCCTCAAATACTTACTGTGTGACCCTGGGCAAGTCACTTAACTTCTGTTTGACTCAGTTTCCTCAACTGTACAATGGCACCTAGCTCACAGAAGTGTATGTAAGGATCAAAAGATAGTATTCATAAAAAAGCACTTAATGCTTTTAAGTGCTTTTTTAAAAAGCTGGCACATGGTGCATGCCATATTAATGCTCATTCTCTTCCCCTTCCCCCTTGTTGAATGCCAATGGTGAACTTTCATACCTTGTACCTGTAGCCTTATCAGGTGTACAGAAAGAAGTTTACTAACTTTTTTAAAATATCATACCTGGCTACTACTCGAGTACTCAAGTAGTATCGAACCTTGAAAAGAGACATAGGGTAATTATGTAAAAGTGTCATTTATGTTAACACGGATAGTATACATCACCACGCTTCCTGGCACAGCCTGGATGATGTTTTTGTTAAGGTCAATTTGAATATAGAAAAAAACCTCTAGTAGCAATTGTGCTAGATGAATATGGGGTACCTGTGACAATAAAAGTATTCCCCAGGTATATTCTTAAGCAAATCAAAGAATAGGGAAGATATGGAAAGGCATCCTTTCTTATTTTTTCCCCTTTGCCTGGGAAGCTGCAGTGATGTCAAACTCAAGTAGAAATGGTAGCCACTAATCCTTACAAAAGAATCCTTACAGGAAGCATATTAACTTAGAAAATCACATAATCACATTATCTGTGTTCCAGAAGGGGTGGGCAACTTGTGGCCTTGAGGCCACATGTGGCCCTCTAGGTCCTCAAGTGTGGCCCTTTGAATCTAAACTTCACAGAACAATTAAGTTTGGATTCCGTCAAATGGTGGCACTTGAAGACCTAGAGGGCTACATGTGGCCTTGAGGCCACAGGGTCTCCACCCCTGTTCTACTGTATTTTTATTTATTTTGTTAAATATTTTTTCAATTACATTTTAATCTGGTTCAGCTGCTGTTTGACACTTCCATTCTAAGGATTTCCCTCCAAAAGAAGTATTGAGCTTAAATTTTTTAAATTGAATTTGGATACAACTATAGTTATAAAAATCATTGTTGATTTTCTTGTTAAATCATGCTAAACCAACAGTCTGTCACAATTCTGACCTTATTTTATCTAAACGTTAAACCCATTTCCTTTCAGATATTACAGGCAAGTTTCACTATACAACGAACAGCCTGAAAATATGAAATTATATTGATTTGGTAACTTGCAAGAAATGTCTTCAAGGCACCAGAAAATCATCTTCCTAGTAACTTAGGGAAAATTAATAAAAGCTCAAAAATAAAATGGGGTAGTAAAATTCAATAGAACTCTCAAGAAGAGTTTCAAAATTCATCCTTGTTATCCCTTAATATCAAGGATCCTGCCTATAAGTTTTAGGGATGAATAAAAAAAATAGAGTTAATAATTTTTAAGATTATTGATATACATTAGGGGTGTGTATTTATATACTTTATACATAAATATATTCTGTATAATTATGAAGTACACAAATATATGTATATTCATATTTCCATACATCTACATGAACACAAATACCACCAAAAAAAAAGTATGGTTACAGCTGCTACAGCCACTACTTAACGAGTTTTCACTGTAATTCTCTGTCCTCCCCCCACCCCAATCTTATAAAACAGTAAAATGAACCACATAAAACTAGCCATAATGATGCTTTCATGCTCCTGAGTCACCTCATGATCCCTTTCAGCAATGAGGTACTTTTCCACTTTTGCTACATAAAATGTTTCATTATCTTGCCAATGAGTTTTGGAAACTTTGGGAGTTTTTTTTTTTTATACCCCAGCCCCAGCCCCGAAGAACTTACCTATCTACATAATTCTCTTGTAAAAGTCAAAACTTATTAATTAATTGTGCTTTATCCTTGGAAAGACTTTTCAAATTTGGAGTTCTGATTTGGTCAAAAATCTAGTTTTCCCTTCAAGTAGCCTTTTCTTTGCTGTTTTTCATCTTTCTGGTTATTTACTAGTATAACAGAATAGCTCCTATCACAAAAGTAACTCCTGGCCCCTGGAAAAATATTTTTTTAAAAAATATGAATTAATTTACTTATTTTTAGTTTTCAACATTCACTTCCATAAGTTTTAAATTTTCTCCACCTTCCTCCCCTCCTTCCTCCCCAAGACAGCATGCAATCCCATGTAGGTTCTACATATATATATATATATATGTGTATATATATATATATATACATATATATATATACATTCTTATTAAACATATTTACACATTAGTAATGTTGTATAGAAGAATTAGAACCAATGGAAGAAACCATGAGAAAGAAGAAACAAACAAAAAAGAGTAAATGCTATGCTTCAATCTGCATTCAGACTCCATATTTCTTTGTCTGGATGTGGATGGCATTTTCCATCATGAGTCTTTTGGAATTGGTTTAGGTCCTTCCATTTCTGAGAAGGGCCAAGTCGATCAAAGTCAGTCATCCCACACTGTGGCTGTTACTGTGTACAACGTTCTCCTGGTTCTGCTCACTTCACTCAGCATCAATTCATATAAGTCTTTCCAGGTTTTTCTGAAGTCTGCCTGCTCGTTATTTCTTATAGCACAATAATATTCCATTCCATTCATATACCACAACTTGTTCAGTCATTCCCCAACTGACGGCATCCCCTCAATTTCCAATTCTTTGTCACCACAAAAAGAGCTGCTATAAATATTTTTGTACATGTGGGTCTTTTTCCCATTTTTATGATCTTTTTGGGATATTGCCCTAGAAGTGGTATTGCTGGGTCAAAGGGTATGCACATTTTTATAGCCCTTTGTGCATAGTTCCAAATTGCTCTCTGGAATAGCTGGATCAGTTCACAACTGCACTAACAATTAATCAGTGTTCCAATTTTCCCACATCTTCTCCAACATTTATCATTTCCCTGCTTTGTCATGTTAGCCAAACAGATAGATGTGATGTGGTACCTCAGAGTTGTTTAGATTTGCATCTCTCTAAGCAACAGTGATTTAGAGCATTTTTTCATATGGCTATAGACAGCTTTAATTTTTTCATCTGAAAACCACCTGTTCATATCCTTTGACCATTTATCAGCTGGGGAATGATTTGTATTCTTATAAATTTGACTCAGTTCTCTATATACTTTGGAAATGATGCCTTTATCAGAGACTCTGTAAAAATTGTTTCCCATCTTTCTGCTTCTCTTCTAATCTTGATTGCATTCGCTTTGTTTGTGCAAAACCTTTTCAATTTAGTTTAATAAAAATTATCCATTTTACATTTCATAATGTTCTCTATCTCTTGTTTGGTCATAAAGTCCTCCATTCTCCATAAATCTGACAGGTAAACTATTCCTTTCTCTCCTAATTTGCTTATAGCATCAGCCTTTATATCTAAATTGTGTACCCATTTGGATTTTATTTTGGTATATGACATAAGATGTTATTCTATGCCCAGTTTCTGCCATACTATTTTCCAGTTTTCCCAGCAGTTTTTTTCAAATAGTGAGTTTTTATCCCAGAACCTGGGGTCTTTGGGTTTATCAAACAGTAGATTACTATAATCATTGACTCCTGTGTCTTGTGTACTTAACCTATTCTACTGATCCACCACTCTATTTCTTAGCCAGTGCCAAATAATTTAAGACCTGGTATGGCTAGGCCACCTTCCCTAACATTTCTTTTCATTAATTTCCTTGATATTCTGGACCTTTTGTTCTTCCAGATGAATTTTGTTATTGTTTTTTCTAGCTGTATAAAATAATTTTTTAGTAGCTTGATTGGCACTGAATAAGTAAATTAATTTAGGTGGAATTGTCATTTTTTATTATATTAGCTCAGCCTAACCACAAGCAACTGATGTTTTTCCAGTTATTAAGATCTGACTTTATTTGTGTAAAAAGTGTTTTGTAATTGCATTCATATAGTTCCTGGGTTTGTTTTGGCATAGAAAGATATTTAAGAAAAAATAGGGAGGGGACAACAAAAAAAGGGAGGGGACAAAGAGAGAATGGTTAAGTACCACTAGATTTAAATGCTTTGAGATCAGGTACTGTGTATTATTCATCTTTGAGTAAATTCATTTACCCTTAGATTGACTCTAACACACTATTTTAAGGATCTACTGCATCTAACAAAATATTTATCTTCTTTGGTCACCTGAAAATTCTATTGGAATTTAAGTCTTAAGAGATCACAGATATGAAAGAACTTCTTGAAATTTTTGAGTAGAGAGGACATACCATGACTATGTCTCAAATCTTTGACATTTGGCGCTATGTCTGATCAAGATAAGACCTGAAGGTTTCAGCTCCAAAGGGTGTTGTGTGTGGCTGAAAAACCTGCCATGCAAAACTAATAAGTATTTTCCAGCATTAAATGAGATGGACTAATTGACTAGTATTACACTGTGCCAGAAAAGCTTTCCTACCTCATAGGAGGCTAGATCTAGATTACACTAGATTATTTATTACATTTCCATCAGCAGTTATTACATTGGATTTCCATCATGACCTGGGGTTCAAATTCTATCTTGGGGGAGGGGAGGGGAGAGGAGGGGAGGAAAGGACAGAGGAGGGGAGGGGAGGAGAGCACTGCTGGAACTGTGATTTCATTGGTACAAGGAACTCTTCCACGAGGAAATTCCTTCTATCAGGGCTAATCAGCAGAGGAAATTCCTTCTCTCAGGGCTAATCAGCACCTTCTCTTTCTATAGTCTGATAGTCTTCTGGACCACCTAGAGCACTGAGAAGTTACTTGACTTGGTCAGGATCACATAACATGAAGCCCTACAAAGAGAAGCTAAATAAAGTTTACTAATGATATATGACAGGAATTTATCCATTACATTTACTGTCACCTGCAATTAACTAGAATAATTTATAATTCACTCATATATTTACAAATTGTTACAACTGGGAAAAAGTTTGATTTCTTTGCACAGACAAACTATCTTTCCCTGTTATGAGAACAAGCTGACCTCTGTAGAATTTCCCTTGTAAAAACAGGACTATCTTGTACCAGCAGAATTATCATGTATTGATCCCCACAATTACCCTATACAATGTACATATATGTATATGTATGTACATAATTCTTCCTGAAAATATTCTGGTTTAAAATACTACAACACTATGAAAATGAACGCTACTGATGGGGTGTTTGGGTGCTTGTGCTTGGACTCCACTTCCAAGATCACATTTGTCCCTAGCCTCAAAACATTGACAGTTTTCTCCCCAGCCCAAGGACACTATGCCTAGTAATAACTCATGAGTGGGCCCCAGTAAGACAAACTATCTTTCCCTGTTATAAGAACAAGCTGACCTCTGTAGAATTTCCCTTGTAAAAACAGGACTATCTTGTACCAGCAGAATTATCATGTATTGATTCCCACAATTACCCTATACAATCCAGAGGTCAAGCTATAGACATCAACTCTCAAAGCTATCTTGCTACAGACCTAACAGACCAAAAATATACCCCAAAAATACACCCACCCACCGCCCTTTCCAGTAGTGAATGCTGCCTGTGACCAAGGTTGTATGTTATCACCCAATTAGCATATGCGCCAGATAATCCACTATTTTTCCTATATAAGCTTTTTAGCATCATTCCTGTTCCCTAGTAGCAAGTTCCCTAAGGTGCTCTGCTCTTGGCGTTAAAATAAACCTTTGCCAACTTGACTTAAAGAATGCCTGAGTTCATGAATTCACTCAAAAAGACCCTATCCTGTACTTCAGTCGTTGAGGGGTCCCTGAACCTCTGAAACACATCACTACCATCCAAATATATTACCTGGCTGTCAAAGATAAAGCGTACATAATGCAAGCAATACATTCACACGCTACATCCTTTGCAGGTACGGCCAGGCAGGGTCACACACACTAGGCAGTTGGGGAATACATCAATTCCCGGGGAAAAGGCACCCTTTCCCACCCCGCTCTAAGCTCACTCCTCGAATGGAGCCCCAGACTACCCCCCGGGGTGCGGTGCCGCGGGGCCGCGATGCCGGGATGCTGTCCCAGGCACTCCGCCGCCTCTCTAGAACATCTTCAGGCAGACAAATGAGGCCACTGGACCGGCGCGGGTAAAGCCTAAGGGTCGCGTCGGGCGCCCCTACACTGCACTGTCACAGAGCTCTAGGTCGCCTGCCGCTGACTGTGGGTAATTTTTCCCGGTTCCCGCTGGCTGAGGCCAGGTTTGCCCCGGGAGGCAAAGAGAAAGGTCATTTGGGGAGGGGGAAGGTAGCCTAGAAAGTCCGGGGAGGTGAGGGAATAAGTTTTAAATTTGGAGTGGGACGGGCAACACGCACACTGCGCACTCATCCAAGGGGCCGGCGGAAACGAGTCACCTCATCACGTGGGGAGCTAGGGTTGCCTTAAAACTGAGAGACTGCAAGGCAGTCAGCTAGTTCTGAACAGCCAGAGCAAGAGCAAGGGCGACTGGAAAACGAGAGGACTTTCCCTACTGGCAATCGCTCCTCCCTCCACCGTGACGATGGAAAGGATCTTACGCCTGCTAGCCTTGGCTTCTGTAGCGTTGACGCTCAGCCATTCAGGTGAGTCCCAGAGACGCCCCGGGGTGTTCGGAGCGGAATAGGGTGAGCTCAGGTCGCTGCTGTGCTTCCACCATCCCCGGGTCCCTGCGGTTGATTACTCTTAGCTTTGGGCTGGAGAGCATCATACGTCCCATTTATTTTTACCAGCCAGGTTGCCACAATGTTACCATTTGAAGAAGGCTCTTAGCTGTTTGGCTAGGTCCCATCATTAGAAGCAGGTCATTTTCCTTTTTAGAGTTCCAACATACTGGAACCAATCAAATTCGTTTGAGTCCCGTTAAGATGTTAATGGGGAATGGAAAAAAAGAAAATAATTGATATGTAAGAACTTCGAGATGTCTTTTCCCCCTAGAGTGGATGTTTCACTTGGTACCCTTATTTAGATACAGACATTGGTCTAAGAATAACTTAGCTGTTCTGTTCAGAATGGCACGAATTGCCATTTCCCCTTAACTACCTCTGTATGTTTGTAATTGTGAAATTGGCCTATAGTATGCTGTAAGGAATAAGGTAAAGATGAGGCCGTTGAAGGTGTGATTGACAGCCTCCTTTCATTTTAGCAAACCCTTGCTGCTCAAACCCATGTCAAAACCAAGGTGTATGTATGACCATGGGAATTGATGGATACCAGTGTGACTGTACCAGGACAGGATTCTACGGAGAAAATTGTACAACTCGTAAGTTTTCCTCTTAAGTTTTGTAATTTTGAAATCATTCATAGAGACAGACACCTAAAATATTCACTTGCCTCCTTTTTTTCCTCCCACTATCACAGCTGAGTTTCTGACAAAGTTAAAATTGATGCTGAAACCCACTCCAGACACAGTTCACTACATCCTCACCCACTTCAAGGGAGTGTGGAATATAGTCAACAATATCTCTTTTCTGCGAGACTTGGTGATGAGATACGTGTTGACATGTAAGTAACCTAGCTTTTCTTCAAGGGCTCAGACAATCACAAAGAAAACTGCAGTATTATAGATTAGCAAATAAAGTTTCCAAAAATATACTTACTAATTTTAAAAACAAAAATGACTGGAACACACCAGTCATAAGTCAGTTGAGCAGTGAATGGATTTATTCTCATTTGCTTTGTAAAAGTACAGCTTCCTTTATTTCAAACCCTGTATTAAAAGGTGCATTTTAACATCTTATAATTCACTCTCTTTTGCCATTAGAAGTAGTAATTCAAATTCTTGGCCTAAAATTGTCACAGGTTTTAACATTTTGTGATAGTTTTCTTTTTTCATACTGCTATTTCTGTAAATAAAACAAAGAAATATTTTTTAAAATGCTGCTTCTGGAAATGTCTGAGACATGTTTTCTCTTTAAATTTCAGCAAGAGCAAATCTGATTGATAGCCCACCGACGTATAATGTTCACTATGGTTACAAAAGTTGGGAAGCCTTTTCTAATCTCTCTTACTACACTAGAGCTCTTCCTCCAGTGAGAGATGACTGCCCAGTTCCAATGGGTGTTAAAGGTAAGACAAGGCCCTCAGAGTCCATAAATTTGCTATTGTCAATTCAGAGGTTTTTATTTGAGCTTTTAGACTTTGGAATACTATAAAGAGATTAATCAATTCGCAAAACTATCATCCCAATCCATTGTTTGGTATTCTTACTAAAATGTAGGTTGATAACAGATTATCATTTGGCAAAAACCATTCTATCATAGTAAGTTTCAGTATCTGAAAAATCATAAGTTTTGGAAAGTTCCACTTTCATGAATATTCCATTTAACTCTGCTCAGTTGGAATTATTATCTGGTTTTAATGGGATTGACTGAAAGAATGATTGCAGTTTGCCAATTTTGCTATAATTCTCCCAAAGTTTAATATCCAAAAAGAAAAGGGCATCATAGGAAACATAACTCAAGTCTGCTTCCTCAAAAATATGGGATTATAAACTAAGATTCTTCGTTTTATAGGTAAAAAACAGCTGCCTGAATCCAAAGAGGTTGTGGAAAAAGTTCTTCTGAGAAGGAAGTTTATTCCTGATCCCCAAGGCACAAATATGATGTTTGCATTCTTTGCCCAACATTTCACTCACCAGTTCTTTAAGACAGACCATCACAGAGGCCCAGGCTTCACAAAAGCACTAGGGCATGGGGTAAGTCCAGGGGACAAAGAGTTAAAATTATAGCAAATCACAGTAATTTGGTAATTGCTCATATTGATAAAAGAAAGTGTGATCTCAGTTTTGAGGGCATATAAAATTTATATAAGCAGTGTGTTTCATGCATATGGCCATTACCATAATTGCTACATCTCTCCCTTTGATGTCTACCTTAGTGGATTTTTCTATTTTTCACACTTTGGGGTATGATGACAGAATCACCAAATTCCAGAGGCTACACAGTCCAGCCTCTCCCTGTAAAAGATTATCATCTATAACATGCCCAACAAATGGTTTTTCAGACTTTGCTTGAAAAACTTACTTGAGGGGGATACACCCCTCCCTCACCAAAGCAGCCCTTTTCGGTTTTGACTAGCTTTCATTGTAGGGAGGTTCTATTTGGGATTTTTCCTTATATCAATTCTAAATTTGCAACTTTTATTCATGGCTCCTACTTGTGTCCATGGTACTCACTTCCTCTGGCTTGTCCCTAAAGACTTTGCATCTTCAATTTAAAATGTATGTCCTTCCCAAAACTTGCCTTCAGGCACATTCAGTACCCTAATTGTCATCCTTTAAAATAACTATTCTATTTGAAATTTGGATACAGCTATAAATGACCTCATTAAGAAATTCCGTTTGACAATATTAGGGCAGTCATTCTAAAAGTTTAGATCATTGGCATTTTTCCTTTACTTATTTAACAGATGCTATATAATTATGAAATAATAAGTTCATAAATTTGTGAGAAATAAAAACACATTTGACCTAAGTTTCTGCCTTCATTAGTGAAACAATTTAATCCATATCATTATAGAAGATAGTTATTAAAAAATGAATTTCTCATGAGAAATGATCATTGAATTTTTAAAATACATACTTTCTAATGGGCAATAATTTAAATGACTGCATAAAAGCTTTAACAATCATAAAAATATATTCATAATACTCCCCAAACTAACATTTTATAAGCAAAAAGCAAGCCCTTAAGCAGCAACAAATTTAATTTTCCCCCAATTATTTTTGTAGGTTGATTTAAATCATATTTATGGAGAAAATTTGGAAAGACAACATAAACTGCGGCTTTTCAAGGATGGAAAAATGAAATATCAGGTATGTTTTGGTTAGAGAATAAAGCTTAGATATTAATAACCTCAGAGTTATATTAGCACTAACATGTTATTAATCTTTTTAAATACTTCCGACTAGCCTTAATAATTTTCCCTGTATAAGTTTTATATTATATATATATATATATATATATATATATATATATATATATATGTAATCTTAAACTTTACTTATTTTCTTTGTTTTTTTGCTTTTTGTTTTTTTTTTCTTTTAGGTAATTGATGGAGAAGTATATCCACCCTTAGTGAAAGACACACAGGCAGAAATGATCTACCCACCTCATGTCCCTGAGCATCTGAGATTTGCTGTTGGGCAGGAAGTATTTGGCCTGGTTCCAGGTTTGATGATGTATGCTACAATATGGCTTCGAGAGCATAACCGAGTGTGTGACATCCTTAAACAGGAACATCCTGAGTGGGATGATGAGCAATTGTTCCAGACTAGCAGACTCATACTGATTGGTAAGTCATATTTTTGCATGAAAGTATCTTAGATGAGTAATGATTGATATCAGCTTCTTTACTTGTAAAGAAGAGCTTTGTTATATTCAGCTTCTTTTGAAAAATTAAGGGGTAGGCTATGACAGATTATTATGTTCTATATGAATTCAAATGGAACAGACTCACTGAGCTTGTTTTCTTCTATGATGATACATTCTTCTCATTCATTAAATGTTTTTCCAATCCAGACTTGCGATTTTGCCAGTATAGGAAAGGCCCAAATGAGGAAGTTCCTTCTATCGATGCATCTTGTATTGGTAGAAGTTCCTTCTACTAGTGAGCTGCTCTTCAACATTTGTCTATTCTAGAGAGTCACCTCAGACACTGAGATGTTAAGTGATCTTGCCCAAGATCATATTGCCAGTTTGTGTCAGAGGCTATAAATGAACCTAGATCTTCTGCAGCCATCTCCCATCCCCTCTGCCTCATTGCCTCTCACTATCTTAAATAAAATAGTCAGTTTTATTTTGCTCAGTAAAAGAGGAAAGGCACATCAAATAGAGGAGATCATAAAAACAATACGAAAACCATCCTAAAGCTTTCTCCTAAGATTAAGGATCTTTGACATTTTCTAAGAGCGAGACAGAGATGCTCACTCTTAGTATTTTGGTTTAATCCTTTTGGTTTAATTTTGTTTTATGTAAAATAGGTGAGACCATTAAGATTGTGATTGAAGATTATGTCCAACACTTGAGTGGTTATCACTTCAAACTGAAGTTCGACCCAGAACTGCTGTTCAGCCAGCAGTTCCAGTACCAAAACCGAATTGCTGCTGAGTTTAACACTCTCTACCACTGGCATCCTCTACTCCCTGATACCTTCCAAATCAAAGACAAAGAGTATACTTATCAGCAGTTCATCTACAACAACTCTATATTACTGGAACATGGAATTTCCCACATGGTGGAATCATTTTCTAGGCAAATCGCTGGCCGGGTAAGGAACTGATTTAGAACTTTTGTAGTTTTCAAGATCCCTAAGGCACATATAGCATTATTCTTGTATCCCATCATTCAAAGGATAACAATAAACATTTCCTATGTGATTGCTTTGCTTTTCCTAAAATCAGAGGAAAAGTTCTAAAAGAATTTAGTCTAAAAAAGACTAAAATGAACTGAAAACCACAACTATCCAAATTTGCATATCTTAGCAAAGTTTTCAGCTTTTAAGAAGAACTCTTTAATCTCACTGCAGACATTACTAATTTAAACATTGATTTCATTTATATAAGTATAAAACATCTAAATTCATTCTCAGCTGCTCCTTTAAGATTGATGCAAAACTCCCTACTGAAATTTTCCTGTTTGTTTCTTTTTTTTCTGAGAAAAAGAAAATAACACCTAACTTTTATTCAAAGGCTGTGTACAATTACTATTCTCAAAATAAAACTCTTGTAATTTACTTAACATTTTCATTTATACTATTATTTTTTTTTCAACAGGTTGCTGGTGGCAAGAATCTTCCACCTGCAGTACAGAAGGTTGCCATGGCTTCAATTGACCAGAGCAGACAAATGAAATACCAGTCTCTTAACCAATACCGAAAACGCTTCATGCTCAAGCCTTTTAGTTCATTTGAAGATCTGACAGGTAAAAAGAAAGTGGAGGAATGTGAAGTGACAATTGTGGAGATAGACACACAAAATGCTAGTTTGTGAGGTTTTCCATGTATTGAGTCAGTCTTTTTCATCATGACAGGAGAGAAAGAAATGGCTGCTGAGCTGGAAGCCCTCTATGGTGATATTGATGCTATGGAGTTGTATCCTGCTCTTCTAGTAGAAAAACCTCGCCCAGGTGCCATCTTTGGAGAGACCATGGTAGAAGTTGGAGCACCGTTCTCACTCAAAGGACTTATGGGTAACCCAATCTGTTCCCCTCAGTACTGGAAGCCTAGCACTTTCGGTGGACAGAGAGGTTTTGAAATTATCAATACAGCCTCAATCCAGTCACTAATCTGCAATAATGTAAAGGGATGTCCCTTTACTGCATTCAATGTTCAAGACTCCCAACTTGCCAAAACAGCAACTATTAATGCCAGCTCATCAAATTCTGGACTAGATGACATCAATCCCACAGTACTGCTAAAAGAACGTTCAACTGAACTATAGACACCTATTGAATATATTTATTTATTTAAGTAAGGTATTTCTCTAAGTTATCTATTTAAGAATATTTGTATGAAGATCCCCATGTTACTTGATATCTTCTGTAACAGAAGATAGTTGGTACTCCTGTTGGAGAAAAAATTCATATAAGTGGGAGTTTTATTTGTGTTGATGTTTTAAAGACAAGTATTTCCTTCTTAAGTTTGAGAGGGAAACATTTTTTTTGTTCCTTTAGAGAAATTAGATTATGTTACAGCAAGAAAAAATGTAAGGTATTTATTTGATCTTTGTCATTGCTATTATAATATTGAAAAGCTCTGTGAATAACTACACTACCTTCTTAAAAGATCTTATATATATATATATATGCATATGTATATGCATATGTGTGTGTGTGTGTGTGTGTGTGTAGCACCTTACTCTTTGAAACTCAAAGTGCTGTAACATGTTTTCATATTCAAAATTTGCATCACTTGGAAACATTACAAAATGTAATGAACCAAAAATATTCAAGCAACACCAAACATCAAAGTTGTAGGCTCATGGATGCAGAGCTGGGAGGGACCTCAGGATTCATCTGATTCAGTTCCCTCCTTTTATGGAGGAAACTGAGGCCCAGGGAGGTCAAATGACTTGCCTCAAGTCAGTCACACAATGAGTAGCAGAGTCAGAATTTGAATTCAGATCCTACAACTCTAAGGTTAGCACATTTTCTGGTGTACTGTGCCAAAAAGCATCCATTTTGGACTACCAAAGGGTTAACTGAATTGGAAACCTTTGAAATTTCCTGGCTAATATAACTCATATTTCCTCATCATATAAATCAAGGTTCAATCTCAGGTATCTGAAGGTGCATATGAAATTTTGAGTTGTTTTCACTACATTATGCTGCCATTTAAAAATATCAGATGAATCTATTTGAAACTATGGTAGTATCTTCCTTTGGAAATATCAAAATGGCAAGGCCAACAAGAGAATCAGTTGTAGAATCACTGGAAGAATAACTTGCCTTAAATTAAAATAGCACCTTATATCTAAAAATAGTCCATTTTTATATTACTACCAGTAAACAAAATATACACTGGCAATATATGGGAAAATTTTATTATAGTTTGTTTTAGAGTAAGTACCTGCAAGACAATTTCTTCAAATTGGTGTGTATAGTGGCACAATGTCATGTGCTTCAGACTGGTCCAGAGATATTTTCTCAAGCATGATCAGTTATAAAACTGGATTGGGGCAGAAAGCTGAGAATCTTATTCTTATATTTTTACAAAAACTTGGTTTTCTCAGATTGGCTCATAGTACTATTTAGCAGTCCATGTTACAAGTCAACCTCCTTAAGAGGAGTAAATTTGATATTCACAAATTCATTATATCTTCTTAATTACTTCCATATCTTTTTGACTTACATATCAGTAGGGATACCTTTTGAAGTCCCTAGCATCTGCTACATTTGCTGCTTCTTTGTTCAGTTTTTCATTGAACAAACATTTTACTGAGTGCCTGCTTTTTGCAAGATGTAGGGCTTGTGTAACCTTCCTTCCTGTTGCCATATTGCTGAAGTAAACGTTCCTCTTTGTGTCTTCCTCATCTAATTTTACACTCCCAGGGTCTTGTTGGGTCTAGATATTCTCTTTATTCCTTCCCTCCTTCCTTCTTTTCCTTCTTTATGCTTTTATCTTCAGGACTTTACTTCAGTAAAGTCAGAAAAAATTCCCATGGCAGACAACTTCTCAGCTTAGCTTGGGATAGGGGAGGGAGGGGCAATCAGAACTGGGGCATATGGTGGGAAGAGATTTTTAAAGTAATGAAATGCAATACTGTAAGTATAATGGCACAGAATTGTCTTTATACTAAACCTTTACACCAGTACCATTGATAACTGGGAAAAGGCCAGTAAATCAAAGGAATAGGACTATATAAGAAGAGAAAAAGGAACCAACTCTGAATGTGTTTTCAAAGAAGTATTGAATGCACCTCTAGTGAAATGTCTCTTTTTTGTCCACATTTCACTAGTAGGCAGTACTGTATTTTACTTATGGAATTTTAATGTTTGTTTTAGTTAAAAGTTATTTTCTGATAAAATTTATGGATTTTTTTATAAAATTGCTTTTTAAAAAATTTCATTCTAAAGTATGATTTTTAATTGCATTTAAATTTTTTTTTAAATTTCATTCTTAAATGTGATTTTAATGCTTTTTTTTGGTCCAGAATTTCTTTTTGAGAATATGTATCTGCAAATATGATTCAATTTACATGTGTTTTCAGGAAAGACCATCTATTATGTAAATGAGGTTCACCTTTATTAGGGTAGCTTAGAGTGCAGTATACATCTGCCTGATGGAAAGAAACAGTAGCTGACCTCATTCTACCCTCTACATAATTATATCTACAAATTAAAAATTTTAGCTTGGTATTTTAGCACCATGAAAAGCAAGATCTGCACCGTTTTTGTTAAATGCTATAATGTGTAATTGTGAATGCTTAGTGCTAACATCTTTCAAAACATAAATTCTGGCAACAGCTAGAATTCATGTTTGTGATAGTAAGTAAGACAATGGTTCTTTATGTCTTTGGGGAACTGGGAAAGTAGGGAACGACTGTTACAGAGGGGGGATATCTCAGGGGTTTTATAAGGGTTTTGTTTGGGTTTATGGTTTTTTTGTTGTTTTTTTTAACAAGAAATAGGCAAACTTAGGAACACTAGTAATGTGACTTATAGAACTGCCTTTTTCAAGAAACTTGATTGTTTAAACTTGATTGATTTAAACTGATTTTTATACCAGCCTCCTGACTGCAGTCGGGACTTTGGGATGTTGTATATTGATTGTTTCTGTGAACTAAAAAAAAAAAAAGCATATTTAAATTAACTTATTTGAAAAAACTGTTTGAAATAAGTGTCTTTATTTTTATATTATTTAAGAATTTTAAAATGTGTTTCGTAAATTAAAAAAAAATTTCATAAATACCTCTCTGTATCTCTGAATTTATTTAACACAGATTGGAAAAAGCATCCCATTGTAATTAGGGTAACACCTTTTTATGATGTGAAAAATCTCATGCTACACTCTAACAAACTAATTCAGTCTCCTTGGTACTAGTCACCTGAATCCAGGTGAAATAATTGTACTGCTCTTGGCCACGTATAGGCTTGGGCATTTCATGAGTTTCATACTCTTTTTTCATACTCAGAAAAGACCTTGTAGAATCATTTCTGAATTAAATATTATACTGACATAGGAGCAGTTCCCCAAACTATCTTTAGCTTTACCCCTCACCATCTTCCAAATAATTAAGGCAATTCAACTTTATTTGATTTATCTTGATTTGCTTATGATGCTTCAGATCAAAAGACAAAAATGAAGATATTCTCTGCCCTCGAGTACATTACCTTTCCCTTCAGGAAGCAGGGAAAGATTACTGAAAAATAGGCACTGGAAATAATATGTTAAAACTCAGCTGATGCTTTTGCTAGGCCATTCACTTCTCCCAAATAGACATCTTTTTCCAGTTGCCTTATGGTCAAGGCTACCACCTTTATTCCATTTTTTTCTTTTATTCATAATCAGATGAATCTGTCTTTTTGATTGAAAAGTTCCTTCCAATGCTGATCACAAATCATCCATACCTGCCCATCTTGAGAGACTCTTGCTCCTGTCCTCACATAAATTCACTGCAGGGAATACATCTAATACGATGGAAGCCTTCTCTCTTCCACTTGACTTAAAGAGTGTGTTACTTTGGCTGTCTGCCTATGATCCCTCACCTTTGTCATGTGACTGCCTTTCCTATTTTAGCCCTCATCCAGTACTATTCCCCCAATTTGTACTCATGCTAAGAGGTTGGGTCCCCTGAGGGGTGACTACCCAGGTTTTTAGGAGTATCCCAGTATATGGATACTCCTACTAATAATGCCTCTCATGAGCCTCCACCAATGTGCTTCTAATTAAGCATGCTGGTAGGCTTAATTAGCTTTAGCAAAGGTTTTTTTTTTTAATTAAGATGGCATATAATAATATACTAAAAATGACACAAGCATTCCTACCAAAAGCCTGGGGCTCATCCTTCCACAAATACACATAGTCTCCATGGGAAGTGTGGGCTCAAACTTCAAAGTGTTTCCTCAGTGAAACACACCTGGAGGATACACATTTGACAAAGGGTAGCCCACAACTTCTGGTGCTGACAGGACTAGAAGTCCTTTTTTCATAGAACACTCACACATCTCCCTGCAAGCACATCATCTCTACTGGGTGGACTCCTAAACTGGACTCCCATGGTATACTCCATTATTAGGTCCAAGGCATCATTGTTCTCTTCTTACAGAAGTCACACTCTTTGAAGCTGCTTTATCCTTTAAATGATCATCTCTCTGTATACATCTGTCTTCCAAAGTACGTCTGTTCTCAATCATATGTATTGTGTCCCGTTGGTCCAATAGCTCTAAGAACATGGTGGATGGAGTGAGGAGGAAGAGAAAAGAGAAACCCTTCACTCACACTCACACACACACATGCACATACACATGTACACACACATGCACACATCTAGTAATTCCTGTTCAGGACCTGATTCTTCCACCACTTCTGGGCTACCAGATTGGAACCTTAAATTCTTATACTTATCATATTAAAAAAAACTAACTGTTTTTAAAAATAGCCTAAAGAAAGTAACTAGTTATCTCAGCCAAATATGTTTTCTTCCTTGACTTGAGGCATTTACACCTGATAAAGGAACATGGGCATTGACAAATATTTTTTACACATTAAAACTTTATTATGTATGACTACATTGTTGTGAAGTTTTAGGAAAATTCTTTGGCACCTGCTCTACACTATGTGATTATGTTCTGGTTCTGTTGGTTGATTGATACTATAATTGCATTAATCTGAAGTGGGAGGGAAAACTTACCTTTTCTTATATTTACTTAATGACATCTTTGTCTCTTGTTCTTCAAAGCTCACCATAAGTCTGTCCATTGCCATTGGAGACTACTATATTCCTGGTCTTAATGAAATGCAGCAAAACCAGTAGAATATTAGTATTTGAAAGGGGGAGGTAGTCTTCATTTTCTTGTAAAGACTGGAATCACTCAAGGAGTTTTGCAGTTATCTGAAAACAATACAGTCTGCTCTCCTCATTTTCAACTCTGGGCCCAACTTTCAACTATTAATCAATCGACAAGCATTTATTTAGTACCTTTTACGTGTCAGGCATGGTGCTAAGCAGTGGAGATATACACACAAAAAATTGAAATAATCACTACTCACATGGAGCTTAAATTCTAATAGAGACAGAAGTTCATATTTGAAAATATACAGAATAAATATAAATAGAATAATTGCAAGGTAATTAGAAAGAAAGGGCACTAACAGTTGGAAAAATTTCATGTAGAAGTTGGTACTAGACCTGTGTCTTAAAGAAAGAAAATAAGTCGATGAGATGGTGATGAGAAAGTACACTTTAGGCATGTGGGACAGCTAACTGCAAAGCCATAGACAATGAGATGAAGTGCTCCGTGTAAGCAGTACAGAAAAGGTCAGTTTGGTCAAGCTGCATAAATGCTGGAGGAGCAATATCCAATGAATCTGGAAAGATAGGCTAGGGCCAAGATGCAAAGGGCTTAAAAAACTAAACATAGGTATTTCTATTTTATTGTAGAGTTTGCTGAGTAGGGGAGTGACCCAGTTACTTTGGCAGCTTCGTGGAAGATAGACTGAAGTGGTGAGAGAAGTGAATCAGGAAGACAAAGTAGGCTGTTGAAATAATCTAGGCAAGAAGTGATGAAAGCTTGAACTAAGGTGGTGGTGTTATGAATAGACAGAAGTGATCAGATGTGAAAAATGTTTTGGAGGTAGAAATAGCCAGCCTTGGCAACTGACCAGAGAAAGTGAGAGTGAAGGGTCAAGTGTGATGATGAGGTGATAAGCATAATAGCTAATCTAATGGTGCCTCTGATGGAAATAGGAAAGTTTAGAATCAGGATGGAATTGGGAAAGAAAAGGAATGAATTCTGTTTTGACATGTTGACTTTGAGATTTCTCTGGGACATCCATTTGAAATGTCTGATAGGCAGTTGGTGAAGTGGGACTAAACCAGACCAGATGTATAAATCTATGTCTTCAGTATAGAAATGATCATTGACTCTGTGGAAACTGAGAGTATGTACAAATAAAAAGTAAAAGGGCCCAAGACATAGGTTTGAGGAATACTCTCAGCAAGGAGGCATGATATGACCAATGAATCATGAAAGGAGACTAATAAGGAATTAGAGAGGCTGAAGGAGAACCAAGAGAGTACAGTGGCATAAAATCCCAGAAAGGAGAAAGTGACCCAGAGAAGAGTTTAATCAACAATGTCAAATGTAGCAGAGAGGTCAAGAATGATGAGGACTTAGAAAAAACAATCATCTTTGGCAATTAAGAAACAACTTGCCCTTATAAAAATTGTATTATCGACCACATACTACACGTAGGTACTGTGCTTAATGCTGGGAATACAAAGACCAAAAAAAAAAGAGGGTTTTTTTCCCATCGAGTAGCTTACATTTTACTGGGAGGAAGGGGGGCAGGAACAACATGAAAGCAAATAAAGAATCCGCACAAAATAATACAAATTAATAAGAGAGGAGGAGAGGGACTCAGGATCAGCCCCATGTCTCCCTTTTCTTCTCTCAGACCCACAGAATTCCAAATACTTATGGTGGCCACTGTGAGCCAGCATGAGTCTCTAAGAAAAAGTAATAATAAATGAAACTAATTTCTTCTTTAAAAAAATAGAATGGATATGTAGTGAGCAACTCCCAAGGGCTCATGGCTGGCCTATTTCCAAAGGTCTCTCCCTCACCCTTTTGCTGTCAGGAGCATGAAGGTGATGATGATGGTGGTGGTGGTGGTGATGATGATGATAGTGACAATACTTTAGCCTAGGCTGAAGTGAACTACAGTGAAGCCACTGCTAGGGTAAAAAGTCTCGCCCTATCAGAAATGTGAAGAACATCTTGGCTAGGTTCCTGACCGCAGAGAGTCAACTTGGAAGCCATATCGACTCAGGAGTTGCAGGATAAATCACACAAAGTGTCTGAACCGACATGTGTTGGGAGACAATGTTACCCAAAGCAATGAGGAATGGTGTGTGTTTTAGGAGACCGTAGACACACAATTTCCCTAACTCCACTCTAACGATAGAGAAAGACTTGTTAAAGCATGAATGTTTTAGAGGAGCTCATTTCCCATGGTACTCTAAAGGGACTTAGAGAAGAAATGGAAAGTTGCTATTCAATAGGAAAAGAAGCTAATATCGATCTCATTACTTACCTTTCATTTCTTTTTGGTTAAATGCTCCACTCTTCAAAGCTTTTCCTTTGCTGGGTTTATTAGCATGAGGAGCATATGAATAAGGAGATTTGTTCTGTGAAGTTTGGATTCAGTCAAATGGCTGCACCTGAGGACCTAGTATAGCTTCAATGCCACAGGTTCCCCACCCCTGACCTAGGCCTACATTAATTTCAAATGTTTTTAGTTTGGCCGAGAGGGGGCAAACAAGCCAGGTTAGATCAATTACCATCAAAACCCCTCATGATCTGAACTGAAGTTGTAGAGAATACATGAAGGGGGAATCCATGGAAGACCACCGGATTGAGAAGCAGTGTAGTATAGCAGAAAAAGGGATGAGTAGGGGAATGATTAAAATCATTCCTCCGCATCTGTTAGCTGTTGGACTATAAGCAAGTCACTTAAATTCTATAAACCTATGTTTCCCTATCGGTAAAATAACCTAAGATTGTTGTCAGGATCAAATGAGACAACCAATATAGACCTTTCCAACCCCCAAAGCTCTATTTAAATGTCAGTTACCATTAACAGATCCAGGAAATGAAATAGATGTAATATTTCTAGACTTCAATAAGTCTTCTTCCACCCCACCCACCAAAAAAAGTTAACAAATATGGAACACAGGAGGAAGAACTAATTTGTAAGGAAGATAATAAATTCAGTTTTAGATGTAATGAATCATACCTCTTTTAGAGTTAAGCACTTTCCTCATCTCACTCCCCTGCTTAAAAGCCTTTATGATCTCTGAGACAAAATATAAGATCCTCAATCTGCCATTTAATTATTCTCAATCTACCCTTGCAGTCTTACTTCAGATTATTCCTGTTCTTGGGAAAGATTGTACTGGTAGTTGTTCATCAAATTTGGCATTCCACCTTCCACCTGCTTGCATTTGTTCAAGCCACACTCCATACTTGGAATACGTTCTGTTCTCATCTCTATCTTTCGTATCCATCTTTTTAAAAGTCAGCTTAGGTATCAATTCCTATGAAGCCTTCTCTTATCTTTCAAATTGTTAATGCTCTTCCTAATCAAACTGCTTGGTGTTTACAGACCTATGAAGAATGCAAGGTCCTAAAGTTCAGAAACTGGTTCATTATTATTTTTGTATTCCACTACCTAGCATAAACATCTTTCACATAGTAGGTGCTTAATTGAATTAAATTCACATACACACACACCCCTCATAGAATGCAAAAGTATAGAGCATTAACGTTTTTTCAAGTGTAGAGCCTACACAGTCAATTGAAATGAAGTATTAATGTCATATTTATAAGATTGATAACTTTTTACAAGAAGCAAATCAGGAATTTTTTGGAAGAACAGCATTAGAGATTTGCTAATTGAGATGTAAATTGGTGGGTCGCAACTTTTAGTTGTGACTCTTTGTGACCCCATTTGGGGTTTTCTTGGCAAAGCTACTGAAATGATTTGCCATTTCCTTTTCCAGCTCATTCTACAGATGAGTAGCTGAGGCAAACAGGGTTAAGTGATTTGCCCAGGGTCACACAGCTGGAAAGTGTCAGAGGTCAGAATTCAACTCACAAAGAGGAGTTTTTCTGATTCTAAATACAGTAATCTAACCACTGTGCCACCTAGCTTTCAGCTTCCTCATCTGTAAATTAGTTTATAGACCTAGAAAAAATAATAACAAAATTCATCTGGAAGAACAAAAGGTCCAGAATATCAAGAGAATCAGTGAAAAGAAATGCTAGGGAAGGTGGCCTAGCCATACCAGATCTTAAATTGTACTATAAAGCAGCAATCATCAAAACTACTTGGTATTGGCCAAGAAATAGAGGTGTAGATCAGTGGAATAGGTTAGGTACACAAGACACAGGAGTCAATGACTACAGCAATTTACTGTTTGATAAACCCAAAGACTCCAGATTCTAGGATAAGAACTCACTATGTGACAAAAACTGCTGGGAAAACTGGAAAATAGTATGGCAGAAATTGGGCATAGACCAACATCTTACATCATTTACCAAAATAAAGTCCAAATGGATACACGACTCAGACATAAAGGCTGATTCTATAAGCAAATTAGGAGAACGAGAAATAGTTTACCTGTCAGATTTATGGAGAATGGAGGAATTTATGACCAAACAAGAGATAGAGAACATTATGAAATATAAAATGGATAATTTTGATTAAATTAAATTGAAAAAGTTTTGCACAAAGCCAACGCAACCAAAATTAGGAGGGAAGAAGAAAACTAAGGAAGACTTTCTACAACCAGTATCTCTGATAAAGGCCTCATTTCTAACGCAGAGAAATGAGTCAAATAAGAATACAAGTCATTCCTCAATTGACAAATGGTCAAAGGATATGAACAGGCAGTTTTCAGAAGAAGAAATTAAAGCTGTCTATAGTCATATGAAAAAATCACTATTGATTAGAAAAATGCAAATCAAAACAACTCCGAGGTACCACATCACACCTATCAGTTAGGCTAACATGATAAATGTTGGAGAAGATGTGGGAAAACTGGAATACTAATGCACTGTTGGTGGAGTTGTGAACTGATCCAACCATTCTGGAGAGCAATTTGGAACTATGCACAAAGGGCTATAAAATGTGCATACCCTTCAACCCAGCAACACCACTTCTAGGGCAAAGAGATCATAAAAATGGGAAAAGGACCCACATGTACAAAAATATTTATAGCAGCTCTTTTTGTGGTGGCAAAGAATTGGAAATTGAGGGTGATGAGGTCCGAGTTGGGAGAGCTAGTTCATCAAATGTGAAAGAATTCACTTAGACCTTCTCTATAGCCATTGGGAGCTTTATTGATGCAAAAACAGCGGGCCTGAGATTTAGCAAGGAGCTAAACAAAGGGCACTGATGTAGGGAACCAGACTTATATAGACAAAAAGCTATACAGCCTGTAGGATGATTTTAGGGTTTCTTATGGGGGTTGGAGATTTAGGGATAGGATATGTCTTATGGGAGAAGAACACAGGTAGAAGGCAACCAATGACACACAATAAGGGAGACCGGAATTTGGAATTTATAGAATTCCATGGCCCAGAATAAGGGTAAGTTAGGTGGCATTTCAAGATAAGGGGAGGAGACTTTAGGGCATCAGGGAGAGAGAAACTCACTCCTTAGGGCACCTCTGCATCAAGAGACTTCAAGGTGTCTCTAAGTTAGAGGACAAACCAGGGAAAAGGCAATTTAGTCCTTAGAGCACTCTTTGCCTCCACATCAAGGGGATGCCCATCAGCTGGGAAATTGTTGAACAAGTTGTGGTATACGAATGTAATGGAATACTATTGTGCTATAAGAAATGATGAGAAGGCAGACTTCAGAAAAACCTGGGAAGACTTGAATGAATTGATGCTGATTGAAATGAGCAGAACCAGGAGAACACTGCTCACAGTAACAGCCACAATGTGTGATGACTGACTTTGATAGACTTATCTCTTCTTAGCAATGCAAGGATCCAAGACAACTCCAAAGAACTCATGATGGAAAATGCTGTGCACATACAGAAAAAGAATTATGGAGTCTGGATGCAGACTGAAGCATATTGGTTACTCTCTCCCTTTTTTCTTTTTTTTTTTTGTTTGTTTCTTCTTTCTCATGGTTTCTCCCATTGGTTCTAATTCTTCTTTACAACATGACTAATGTGAAAATAGGTTCAATATATGTATATGTAGAGCATATATCAAAATACATGCCATCTTGGGATGAGGGGAGGGGAAAAATGGGGAGAAAATTTGGAACTCAAAATCTTATGGAAGTGAGTGTTGAAAACTAAAAATAAATGAACTCATTAAAAAGTAACAACAAAAGGTTGAGATGTGCCATTGAGCTAGCATATAAATCAGAAGGGAACCTAGTTCTCTCATTACACTAAATTGTAAAGCTAAATATGCAACCTTGTGACCCAGCTGAATGGAGCTTATTTGTATAATCTACTCAGTTTATGGTGGAGTTGTTCAGAAAATAGCTGTATGTTCTTCAAACATCATAACAATAGAATGTAATTTCCTAATTTCCTTAAGAGCAGAGAATGTTTTACTTTTGCATTTGTATACTTGTAATAGTAATGAAGGTGGGACTTTTTGCTGTTCTTCTCTTAAGTGCCTTTAATGATTCTGGCCTTTGTTTGAATGGGGCAGATAAAGTGGGATCTTTCTGTCTCGGAGTATTTCTCAGCACTGAGACAATTGGGAGTCATTGGTTTGTATATGATGTGATACTGGGGATGGGGAACTTTCCCCGATCCAGCCCAGGTGAGGTCAGAGCCCTCAGGGCTCCAAACAGGATATAGTTGAGGAGAGCCTGGCATTTGATTTTTGGGGCACTCTCATGGTAGGAGTAGTGAGACTCTGGATGAGCTGCAAACTGCCCCCCAGCCTTTGCAACCCAGAAGTTGGCACTGGTAACTATGTATTGTGATTTGAATCAGACAAGGTCTGTCTGTTGATGTTTGTATTTGCCTTGAAGTTCAGGGGGCTGATCTTTTCCCCCTGAACTGTAAATGATATTTGTATGTTTGATTAAACTGAGATTGTTAACCCCTTAAATTTACTTTCCTTAGTAAAGCAGATCAAAGAACTTGTGTTGGCAGCTTTCCGTGTGCTGGTTGTTGGTGGGTCTCACACCCCTACAGTAGCTGCTAGCAGATTGTTGCTACAATACTCAACCCCTACCACAGTGTTTGGCCCATAGTAGATACTTAAATTCTTATTGACTGTTTGGTTAATTGATTGATATTAAACAGGTAATCAAGGAATATTTCTTAAATGTTCAAATACAAAGAGCAAGAATGGTTGTCTTCCCTCCTCCCTCTCCTTGTGTCCTTACCTTCTTCTCCCATATAATAATCCCAAATAATGCTTCCTAACAGTTTTATAGACCATCAATTTAAAACGAGATATTATGATTCCAAACCTAACATTCTCGCAGCTGTACCATGCTGCCATTCAGAGCACTAAAAGACTAATGGAAAGGGGAGCAAAGCTCATGTGGAACACAACCTGAGGGGCACCTGCTGATTAACTGATTCATCACATGCGTAGGTAGGTTGTATCTCGTGCCTCAGCATACCCAAGTTAGGTGTAGACCGGCTGGCTGACAATCACTTGTTGTGTAACTTCTGATTTTGGCAATTCTTTATGTGCAATATAATAAACAGTGCAATATTCTTTCCCTCATCCCCCTCCACTCATTACTCAGAATGTGAACACTATGACAACCATTCAGAAAACACAGGGCGTGGAGCAATTTTACATGCTTTACCTGCTCTAGAAAGAGGCTTTACATTTAAACAATACCATGGGAGCAGCATAGCAATAAGACCAGAGGGCAAGGAATCTTCCCCCTTATAGTAGAGGCAAGATGAAGATGATCCAAATGAGAAGAATTTTCCATTCCATCACCTGCATGCTAGGTATTAATGTAAATATCATGTGATATGATTACCAGGCACTTTTTTTAGACTTAATATGGCAATAAAATTTACTCTTGTATGCTGAGTGAGTCCTGAAATATCTTCAAGATTGCCTAAGCTTCAAAGATGGTTCGTAATTATTAACCCTCTTAAAGCCTCATCCATTTTCTATCTGGATCATTATTGTGATCATAACTATTATTATTATTATTATTAATCTTCTTATCCCTTTGTTAGGGTTCAGATAGAAACAGTCCCGGGACAAGTTCCTATCCTGATATGATTCTTTTAGACAGAATCTTCAGTGTGTCATTGCCCAAGTAGATAAAACAACCAGCAGGTCACTGTTGTGATCATGATCTCATTCTAATTTTTTTCAATGGCGTCCAGATATTTTAAAATGGTCCTAAGACAAGTTGCTATCCCTCTATTATCTTATTACATTTAATGTTCTCTGGATTAATGCACAGGTGGATAAAATAACTGCATTTTGTAAAAACATTAAACGGTAGGCATACTCTATTTCAGAAGCATATCAGACAATGTTGATAACATGGAACTCACTGTTCACATGTTATTTCGTTTTCCTCTGCTGTTTCTCTATATTGAGAACTTTTTATTCTACGTAGCTTAAACAGCATGAATATTTTGTATGGCGATTTCCATCAAAGCTTTCACATATCAGTGTTACATCTAGGTGATTGTGAGCAACAATTCAGTAAATTGTAATTGTCATTTTTACTATTTGCTATCTGCAGCCAGAAAAAGAGCTATAAATAGAAATATGTATAGTATGGATTTACATATATTTGCATATATATACATATATATTTGTGTCTAATGGTAGCCATCTCTAGGGCAGGGGAGAGGGAAAAAAGGAAAGTTACATGATAACTTTACTATACATTTAAAAGGAAAAGCAAGTCAAATATAATAGATTTGCATTTTCATACCCAGTCCTTTTTTCTATTCTACTCTGCTGTGGAAATGCTTGTTTTATTTCTTAAGTTCAGAATTTTAATCTAAAACAACAACACTGGGAAATAGGTGCTATTATTATTATACCCCTTTTACAGCTGAGGAAACTGAGACAGAGATTAAGTGACTTACCCAAGGGTCATACAGCTATTATGTGTCTGTGTCTGGATTGGAACTCAGTTCTTCTGACTCCAGGTCCAGCACTCTTTCTATTATACCACCTAACTGCTTCAATAACACCTTTACATGAAGTATCCTATAACATCGATGACCAGATTACCAACCGAAAGAAACCCCACGCTACTGGAAAAACTTTAGTTAAACTATGTGTACTAGAAATAATCAAACTGGTTTTTGGTTTGGAATGAGGGAAAACATAAACAATTCCATTGTCAAATAATGTGATACATTCTAATAAAGGTGATATTTATTTTAACATCGTGAAGCAAGTCATTGAGAAATTAGTTGCTTCGACCTTCTCTAGCATGCATTCATTTGATGAAACTACAGATATCTCCCATACTAGGCTTGTTTTTATTCGATATGTACACATTGACATCACACCTTTAGCAAAAAAAAAAAAAATTCACTTTGAATGGAAAGAAGAGTTTCATAATCTTTGCACAGGTGGAGCTCCTCTCATGTTTTGTACTAGTTTTGCTATTTTAGTGAAAAAAGAAGCTCCTCATGACATTGTTACTCATTGCTTTTTACACAGACCTGTACTGCTCTTGGAATTCTTCCAATTGGGATTCTCTCAATGACCCTGAAAGAAGTTTTGTTATCAGTAATAAAAGTCATCAACTCTACCAGAAGCAGGTCTTGAATCATTATATTTTAAATGCTTTTGTTAAGAAATGGGGGCAGAATATTAAGTGATTCTCAGTAGTTATTCTTGTTCTGTAAAATTTGGATTCAGTCAAAAGGCCACACCCAAGGACCTAGAAGACCACTACTCCAATAGCTTCCTAATTGGATTTCTAGCTTCTAGTCTGTCCCCTCTCCCATTCATCCTCCACTTAGCAACCAAATTAATCTTAAATTGAAAGTTTCACCACGTACAATGCTCATTAAACTCCTGTGGCTCTCTATTACCTCTAAGAGTAAATACAAATTATTCAATTTGCCATTTAAAGCTCTTCACAATATGAATCCAGCTTACCTCTCCAAATTTACTGCACATTATTCCTCTTCCTTCAAAGTTCAACTCATCTACTGTCTCCTACAAAAAGCCTTTCCTGATTCCCTCTAGCTGCCAGCACCTCCTCACTTCCCAATCTCCTTATGTTGTTATCCATTTTATATGGATATGATGGGGTTTAGATTGTGGGAATCCCCTTGGACCCCAAAAGAATTTGGATCCTATTTGTTTGAGGGGGAATAATGAGGGTACAGTCTCTGGGAACCCCCTTGAACCTGATGGAGTACAGTCTCTGGGAAACTCCTTGAACTCTCCTTGAATCTTTCAACTAGATCTGGCCCTCCCCTGAGGCCATTAACCTTACATTATCATTAGGCCCAAACCTCTACCTAGCCTTGCCCTTTATTGTCCAGCTACTTCCCACCCTTGACACTATCAATATCCGTGCCTTCAGCTACTTCCCACCCTTAATCACATTCTCTTGGTTCCTGGAGTCTGACCTTATCTCAGTCCCATCAAGCTCCTTCTTAGACTCCTCCTTAAGACCCTCCCTAAACCCCTCCTCTAGTCACCCCAGACCACCCCTCAATCCCTCCCACAATCTTTCTGTATATAATCTCTATCTTGCCTCCATGAAGGTGCTCAGATTCAATCTAGCTCAGCTCAGATTGAATCTGTCCTGCTTGTGAAAACAAGCTTCAACAAAGGGTGGGATTTCTTAAGACAACCCATTATGGCAAACCTTAATAAACTTTTATCTTTTTCCTTGCCTGAGAAGGCTTGAGTCAAATTCTTTCTGCAGGACTCAGCATGTCAGTATTTTGGAGTCTCGAGCACCCCTAAAAACCTATGGTTCCCTACCATCATCATTTTTCTTAAACCTCATCATTTTGGTTCTCTGAGATGGGGAATACTGCTAATCTCGAGTTCTTCTCCAACCAAGACTGGAGGTAAGCCTCTTCCTCTCCCAATACACTTCTCGCTCTCCAAGCATTTTGGAGGTGCTTTTTGGGCCAGACTTCCCAGGTCCCCAGTAGGTCAGACAGCTGCTCGCAGTCTCGGATTCAGCCTGACACTCTCAGGTTCTCGGTCCAGTGGTTTATGTTCGAGGCCATGGACCTGGGCACACCTTCTGAAGCATAGAGGACAAGGACTGACGCCCTATCTGGAAGTGCACGCCCAATTTTCTCAATCCTTCATAGGACCCAAGGGGATTCCCACAGTCTAAACCCCATCAGATATATATATATATATATATATATATATATGTATATATGTATGTATATATGTATATGTATATATATATTTTTGAAAGTGTGTGTATATATATATGTGTGTGTGTGTGTGTATACATACATACGTATGTATATGTGTGTGAATTTATATTTGTATATGTACCTGTTGCCTTCCCTAAACAGTATATAAATTCCTTAAGAGTAGGAACTATATTTGATTTTGGTCTTTGTATACTCAGTGCCTACCGTACCTGGCACATAACAGGCACTTAACAAATGCTTGTTTTTGGATTGATTGCATGAAAATTATGTTGTTAAGTCAGCGATACATGCCATCTCTTCCTCAATTTTGCTTTACTCCCTGGATCTTTCACTCAATTAAGCAGGAGTGTGATCCTTCCTTTCCACACTGACTACCTTAGATACCAGTTGCTGTTTTTTAATCCCAGTAATCAATTATGGAAATACCATTCAGTAATTTATAACTAAGGGCCAATTTCTAATTTGCACACTCAGGAGTGATACGTACAGTCAAGTTTTATGACTCATGAATGTGATGGGGATTCCACTTCCCTGCAGCAAAATACTATTTCATAAGCTTAATCACCATCTTTTTTCACTGAGCCCAAATATCATTTAAAAAAACTATTTCATAACTTGTATGTAAGCCATTTAAATAACCCTCCAGTACTTAAGCAGTGATCATTAAGGTAGTCTTTTCTCTCCATCCAGTTATTCACCACCACAATTTGGCCTTAAGCTTTGTCTACTTCTTCATAAATCAGTCTTTTTAGCATTTGTGGAGACAACTTGATGCCACCTGCTATTGTTTCCACTACATCTTTACAAAAGGAGATACCATTGGCAGGCCAGATTGTTTTGTTTACTTTCTCCAGTATTTCTCAGCAACGGATTTCCTTCATTTCCTAAAGCCCTTTTCTGCTCTTCACGCAAGTCCTTCCAGGATAACATTCCCTACATTTTCTGGTGGTGTGGCTCGGTTACCAATTATACCTGTGTGCTTGTTTCCAAAATATTGCTTGTTGTGACTTGCAGGGCTCTCAGAGGTTCATTACACTAAATCATACTTTAAAATGCAACATTTGCCTTTCCTGTAGGCATGAGTTTACAGTGCCCTGCCCTTCCGACCCATTTAATAGAGTTTGGGAGGGCTGGGTAATAGCAGGGCATATGTTTATTTTTTTATGATCATTGCTGCAGCTGTAGAGCTAGCTAGTTCAAATACTCCCCAAGAGGCATTTTATTATAGATAGGTATAGGTAGATAGATAGATACAGATAGATTAATATATATAAATAAATAAAGGAAAGAGAAATGAATATGTAGATAGATAAGCAAGTAGATAATGGATAAATAGATGAATAAAGATATCATTTGCTCTTAAAAATTTCTTTCAGGTCTTAGGAGAAGCTGTAACCTGCCACCTTAGATGACATGATGCCTAGAAACAGACTGAAAACTAAACAGAGGCTGTAAACACAACCCCCATTACTAATTTCATCAGCAAAACTACACCTTAAACAGAGCGTGGACCCGTGCCCTTTTTTGTACTTGCTCTCCTGCTGCCACTAGGGGGCTCTAGAACTAGTGGTTCAAAGAGGGGATACCTAGAAAAGAAAAGCCACATGGGCAGGTCACACCAGTTGCCTTTTGAAAGAACTAACCAAGCTGAAAGGTTGTTTGGACTAACAGGCATTCTCAGTTTTTTATTGTGTCATGGGTCCCACTGGCAGTCTGATGGAGTTTATCAACCCGCTTCTCAAAATTGTGTTTTTACATTCATAAAAATAAAAAAAAGTATGAAGTAAATGAAGTAAATCAGTTATGTTAAAATGTAGTTATCAAAATGCGGGGAGGAGCTCACATACCCAAAGTTAATTAGCAGAAAAAGCACTGGACTCAAAAGTCACAGCATCTGGTTCTGCTACTCACTAGCCAGGTGACTTTAGACAAATTTCACCTTCCTGAGGTAGAGTTTCCTCACACATAAAATGAACAGGACAATCTTATGAGGTTATCATGGAGTTCTCATGATCGAATGTATGGAATTATCATAAGTGATCGCCGTCTTCATTATGGTCCCAAACAAATAGGTGACTTTTTGTAAAACCTTACATTAGACTAGTATTGTGTTATGTTTTTGTATATACTTGTTGATGACCCTGGAATATCCTTTGCAGAAGCACACATAATTTTTATTTAAGAATCTATTCAAAGTGATACTTCTTCCAATGCAACACTCCCAACAACTAATCTACATTATTTATTGAGTGCCCATGGCGTGCAGAATTCTTGCCTCAGCTTCAATACTGAGTCAAGCTATACTTGTCCACAACAATAGAGAGGACTAGTGTGGTGACTTGACCATTGGAGCCCCAAGTCAATAGACTCCATAACTTCTTGACTGCCCTTCCCATATGAGTAGCGACTGCTTTTCTCTGCAATGAATTCCTGGAAATTGCACCATAAGCAAAGTGAATTTTTCCAAAGAAATAATGCCATAATCAGGAGGATGCCTTACTGATGAAGGAGACAACATCAAACAAATCATAACCATGACCAACAATTTGTCATTGCAAATGAAGCTGCAAAAACTGTACAGGAAAGATGACAGCAAGAACTGACTTCATAAATAAGTCCTAGGGAATTGCCTGAGGCAATACAGGTTAAATGACTTGCCCAGAGTTAGCATAGATGGTAAATGATCAGATATAGAAATTGAATCTAGGTCTTCCTGACTCCACGCCCAGTGAGATACCAATATTTGAAACAAGTGTAAGACTATAATTATTATAAATGGTTAAAGTAGGCCTCAGGTCCTAAAAAATGGGGAGAAATATAATATATATTTTTATTATACAAGGATTCTTCTTCATCTTTTCTTTGTTTCTTGTTCACTTAATGAAGATAATAGTAGTACCTATATCTCAGGGTTGTTTTGAGGATCAAATGAGATAATATTTGTAAAGTGTTTAACATAGTGTTTGGCACATAGTAGGGGCTTAATAAATACTTCCTTTCTTTTTTCATTCATTCTTGTTCATTTATTCCTTCCTTCCTTTCCCCCATATCTGGAATGTTCATTTTTCTACATAAGAAGTTTCCCAATATCTTCCTCTACCCCTTGTTAGCATTTTCTGTCTCATTAAATTACTTTGTAATTACTTACTTACTATTCTTAGTAGAATACAAGCTTCTTGCGGACAAAAAAAAATTGTTTTGGCCTTTGAATCTCCAGTGTTTTACACAAAGTAGGTCTTAATAAATATTGATTGACTTAATTGAGCTGAATAAGAAAGTAAAGGTTAGAAGTAAAGCCTAGATACTAATTAAATAGCATTGAATTAGTAGGGGGTGAAATAGAATCAGGGATGTCTGTAGAGCTTCAGAGGGTTTCATTCTGAAGCTTTCAATGGAAGCCTGATTTTCTGATTTATAGCTCAAGATATTTTCTTTGCAATTCAATGAAACAAAGAACTAATATGCCAGTATCTGGAATATGTGATCTGTCTCATATTAATTTTTTTTTAAAACAACTTAAAGTTCTTTCTTGTCTTCTAGATCATGTTCCTCCTTGAGCCTGGAGGGAGAGGTGTATGTCTCACAAAGCACATATAATTAGTCAAGACTGAATACAGACCCACACCTTTCTCTCTTCTCTTTTTATCCTCATATGATATATTTATAGAGGATTCATGGAATAGTGAATAAAGTGCAAGGCTTAAACCCAGAAAAACCTGGGTTCAAATCTCACCTCTGACACTTACCGGTTGAGTGACGCTGGTCAAGTCATTTATCCTTGGTGGGTTTCAGAAGACTCCCCAGGATTTATTTACTAAGCCATATATTAGATTGAGCTGTGGAGGTGTTTTTCTACACCATAAAAGCACAGATCTTTTGTGCATATTGTCATCAACTTCTATTAAGCAATAAGTAAAAAAAGTCAACATTGACCGTTTCCATTTAATTCACTTTCTTTGTACTAGGCTTATTTTCTGGTCAAATCATTTCTGTTAAAATGCATAGTTTTTGTTTTGTTCTCTTTTCTTGCTAACTTCTTAGTAAAAGATATTTTTGCATAATGGCATCTTGTTTCCATTTCAAGAAATGGTAACCTTTCCTTTTCTAGGTATTTTGCTAAATTCTCTGTGACTCAGTTTCTTCTACCTTTTAAAGATGAATAATACTATCATGGCCCTATTAATATTGAATAGATGCTGTAAAAAGTGGTCATCATACAAGAGATCTCCAAAGTTTGTTTGTTGTGAAGTCTCAGGCACACCTCATCCAAACCCACACACATATACCAACACAATCACAAGTGTGGACAATTGTTTTCAAATTGTGAAATCCATGGAATAGTGTGATTACTGGGTTTTTTGTTGTTGTTTCTTTCAAAATGATGAAAACATGAATTGGAGCTTGTACCATTGTGTCATATGTTCAATCATTAGTCAAATTTTGTGTTTTCCAGAATTGTAAAGAATATAACAAACAAATGTATATTTTTTAAAATGTGAGATAATCACACGGCAACCATGAAGGATAATATACTCCATTAAGGTCCGTTCACTGTGGAAAGAATGAATGCAAAGTCTCCACCATATGGGGCTGACCCCTTGGCATGGACTTTTGGAAGGGCATGTTCATGAGTCACCCAAGGTGGGCAAGTGTGGATGGGTTATAATCTGTCTTTTTGGAAGGAATTCTTCAATTAATGGGATAAATTTCAAAATAAAACATTAGCAGAAGAAGAACGACAGCTTTTGACTTGCTTAGAGGAGGTCTGAACCAGCTCCTTACTGGTTCTGTTTTTGTTTATCATAGGAACTCCCTAGCCCTGCTCTGATACTTCTGTGTAGTCCTAAAATGGTCTCCCAGTTGTCAGATAGTCTAAAAATGTGATCATATGGTTACAGATTTAGAGGTAGAGGAGACCATAGATACCCTCAAATCTAAAACCTTTATTTTACAAATGAAGAAACTGTGTCCCAAAAAAGTTAAGTGACTTGCCCAACGTCACACAGGAAGTGCCTGAAACAGGATTTTAACCCAGGTCCATATTAAGGCAATGAAAGGTAGCTCAAGTTATTTTCCAAAACTTGGGATTGCTCTGAAAATAGTTGTCAAAAATCAGGGAACTTCTAGATTCATGAGTTTTCTTTTTTTGTTTGTTTGGGTTTTTTTTGTTTGTTTTCAGTCCTGAATTTTTTTTTATTTTAAATTTATTTATTTAACATATTTAGTTTTCAGCATTGATTTTCACAAGAGTTTGAATTACAAATTTTCTCCCCATTTCTACCCTCCCCCCCCACTCCAAGATGGCGTATATTCTGGTTGCCCTGTTCCCCAGTCAGCCCTCCCTTCTGTCACCCCACTCCCCTCTTTCCCCTTTTCCCTTCCTTTCTTGTAGGGCAAGATAAATTTCTACACCCCATTGCCTGTGTATCTTATTTTCTAGTTGCACGCAAAAACTTTTTTTTTTTGTTTTTGAACATCTGTTTTTAAAACTTTGAGTTCCAAATTCTCTCCCCTCTTCCCTTCCTACCCACCCTCCCTAAGAAGTCAAGCAATTCAACATAGGCCACATGTGTATCATTATGTATAACCCTTCCACAATACTCATGTTGTGAAAGACTAACTATATTTTGCTCCTTCCCAACCCATCCCCCTTTATTGAATTTTCTCCCTTGACCCTGTCCCCTTTCCCAAGTGTTTGTTTTTGATTACCTCCACCCCCATCTGCCCTCCCCTCCATCATCCCCCCCCCCTTTTTTTTTAATCTTCTTCCCTCTTCTTTCCTGTGGGGTAAGATACCCAATTGAGTATGTGTGGTATTCCCTCCTCAAGCCAAATCTGATGAGAACAAGATTCACTCATTCCCCCCTCACCTGCCCTCTCCCCTCCTCCCACAGAATTGCTTCCTCTTGCCACCTTTATTCAAGATAATCCACCCCATTCTATCTCTCCCTATCTCCCTCTCTCAATATATTCCTCTCTCATCCCTTAATTTGATTTTATTTCTTTTAGATATCTTCCCTTCATATTCAACTCACCCTGTGTCCACTCTCTCTCTCTCTCTTTATATATATATATATATATATATATATATATATATATATATATATATATATATATATATATACACATACACATACATATACATTCACTTATATAAATATATATATATATATATATATACACATAAACATATATATATATGCATATTCCCTTCAGCTACCCTAATACTGAGGTCTCTTCATGAGTTTTCTGATCTCATCTTAAGGTAACTCTCACATTTATATGAACCAACTGGGAACACCAAATGTTTCTCAAAATAGCCTTGGTACTTGGTCTGAGAGCTCTGGATAACATAAATGAAAAGTCAAACAAAGCCCACATTCTTGGCTCTGCTTCTCACTAGTCAAGACAGCATTAATCAACAGTAGGCATTTTCCATCAACATGGGCATGACTTCAGGATGAGGGAACTCTTCTTCTAGATCATCTGATATGTCAAAGAGAGAACACAGAACAAATCCTTATATGAAGGCAATACTAAGAGGACACAGTAATCCCTGTAAATGGATGAAATGTGAGATGAGATGAAGACTGTGAGATGAGATGAAGACCTTCTGGTAAAACTAAGGGGAGAAACATCAATCAAGGTAATCGTCACTATTGCAAAGTACTAACACGTTAACCATTTAAAAAGTCTTCAAGATATCAGAGCTGGCAGTAGGGCTCTGATTGTTCCTTTTGTCTAGTATTTTATGCCTTTCTAAGTAATCTTCCCAGGTAGATTTTTAAGAATTGTGGTTCGGTGAGGAAGGTGTTCAACTTGGAGTTATAGAATCTGGGTTCAAATCCACACTCTGCCACTTGCAATCTATGTGGCATTGGTAAAGTAATTTAATCTTTCTGGTCTTCAGTTCCCTTACTTAGAAATTAAGCAGGATTAGCACATAACATCTGTAAAGTCCCTTCCAGATCTCATCATATCATCCTAAGAAAAGGTCAAATTGTGGCAGAGGTCTGAAGTTTTATGGAACACTAGAAAAATTAATTAATATATATGCACACATACATATATTTTAAAGGCTCTTCTAATAGTTTAAAAAGACAGTTTCCTATTATCACAATGGAGCACGTTGACAGGTTTTTTTGAGTAAGAACCTACTGGTGATTCATTGTCATTTTATAATAGCTTAGTCATCAGTCAATCCTCTCCTTAAATGATGTGGGTAGGGTTGAATTAGCCCAAAGGGAAAGGAGGGATTGTGTTTACTGTATACCTCTGGGAAAGGTTGAGAAGCATCCATTCTTCCTTTGAAAATGTCTCTTATGGGGGGGCAGAGCCAAGATGGCAAAGAAAAGACAGGGACTCTCTTGAGCTCTCCCCAAAACCCCTTCAAACACCTATAAATAATGCCATGTAACAGCCCTGGTGCAGGAGAACCCACAAAAGGATGAGGTGAAATAATTTTCCATCCAAACACAACTTAGAAGATCAGCAGGAAAGGTCTATCACACTGAGTGAGAGTGGCGCATAGGCCAGCATAGGCCTCCAGCCCCAGCAAAGCAAGAACAGGCCATGGGAGCCACTGAATCAGCAGCAGCTGCTGCTTCTGGAGCTCTCAGCCCGCAAACCATAACAGGTTGGGACAACTGATTAAAAGGAGAATACGTGGGTCTCTTTGCTAGCACTGGGGGCAGGACTCTGATGCTTTGTCCATACTCAGATCTGGGTCACAATCCTGGGTGGTAGTCCCAGGGTGAGGAGGGGTATACCAGAGTTTGTGGCCACAGTGGAGAAGGGACCCTTGTCATAGTTCAAGGATAGAAAAGAGGGCTTATGGTCATTCAAAGACCAGAACACAGGACAGGAGAGTAATAAACATACCTCCCCTTAGATCATATTGCCCTGAAAGAACAGAAAACTTACAGGTCCCTAGAAGTATCTCTGAAAACAGCTGAACAAAATCCCTGAAGCTTGGAACAGTGCACCCTCCACCCTGGAAGCAGAGCCCCACTTTAACAAAGAGATAAAAGTCAAGAAATAGGCTGGGAAAATGAACAAAGCATAGAAAAAAAATTCTAACCATAGAACACTACTATGGTGACAAGGAAGATCAAAACACACACTCAGAAGAAAATAACAAATCATAGTTCCTACATCCAAAGCCTCCAAGAAAAATATGAATTGGTCTCAGGCCATGAAAGAGCTCAAAAAGGATTTTGAAAATCAAGTAAGAGAAATAGAGGAAAAATTAGCAAGACAAATAACAGTGATACAAGAAAATCATGAAAAGTGAGTCAATAGCTTGGTAAAGAAGACCCCAAAAAATACTGAAGAAAATAACACCTTAAGAAAAAGACTAGGTCAAATGGAAAAAGAGATACAAAAAGCCAATGAGGAGAAGAACACCTTAAAAAGCAGAATTTGTCAAATGGAAGGAGAGGCACAAAAATTCACTGAAGAAAAAAAAACTCCTTAAAATATAGAATTGGCCAAATGGAAAAGGAAGTACAAAAGCTCATTGAAGAAAATAATTCCTTAAAAATTAGAATTGGTAAAATGGAAGCTACTGACTACATGAGATATCAAAAAACAATAAAACAAAATCAAAAGAATGAATAAATAGAAGATAATGTGAAATATCTCACTGGAAAAACAACTGACCTGGAAGATAGATCCAGTAAAGATAATTTGAAAATTATTGGACTACCTGAAAGCCATGATAAAAAAAAAAAAGAGCCTAGATATCAACTGCTCTGAAATTCTAGAACCAGAGAGTAAAGTGGAAATTGAAAGAATCTACCAATCACCTCCTGAAAGAGATCCCCAAATGAAAACTCCCAAGAATATTACAGCCAAATTCCAGAGCTTCTAGGTCAAGGAGAAAATATTGCAAATATCCAAAAAGAAACAATTCAGATATCATGGAGCAACAGTCAGGATAGCACAAGATTTAGCAGCTTCTACCTAAAGGACTTAATAAGGTTAAACTCTTTACATTCCTACATGGGAAGATGATATTTGTAACTCACAAAGACTTTCTCTGGGGCAGCTAGGTGGCGCAGTGAGTAGAGCACTGGCCCTGGAGTCAGGAGGGCCTGAGTTCAAATCCGGCCTCAGACACTTGACACACTTTACTAACTGTGTGACCTTGGGCAAGTCACTTAACCCCAATTTCCTTGCCTTCCCCCCTCCAAAAAAAAAAAGACTTTCTCATTATTAGTGTAGTTAGAGTATATATAGACAGAGGGCACAGGTTTGAGTTGAATATGAAGGAGTGATATCTAAAAAAATAAAATTAGTTCCGAATTTTTTTCTCCCTCCTTCCCCTCCTGCCTCCCCAAGATGACAAGCAATCTGATATAGGCTATACACGTACAATCACATTAAACAGATTTCCACATTAGTCATGTTGTAAAAGAAGAATCAGAACAAAAGGGAAAAACCACAAAAAGAAAAAAAAAAAGAGAAAGTAGTATGTTTTGATCTGCATTCTGACTCCATAGGTCTTTCTCTGGATGTGGATCACATTTTTCATCATGAGTCCTTTGGAATTTTTTTAGGACCTTGCATTGCTGAGAAGGGCTAAGTCTATCAAAGTAAGTCATCGCACACTGTGGCTGTTACTACGTACGATGTTCTCCTGGTTGTGCTCCCTTCACTCAGCATCAGTTCCTTCAAGTCCAGGGTTACATTGTTTGTGAGTGGCTAAGGCAGGATCTGGACTCAGATTTTCTTGGCTCCAAGTCTAGCATTCTTTTCCACTGTGTCACCTGGCTGCCTGTCTGAAAGAAACTTTCTTGGTATGAAGGTTTTATGAAATATAAATGATAGAAAAATTTAAGAGTTTAAAAAGCCAGACAACAGAAAGCTAGCTGCAATACAGTAATTACAGTGACCATTCTCCAAAGCAAAGTATCCTATATATCATTATTTCCAACTATAAATCTTATTTCTATTTGGATATTTGCTATTGTGTAGCTAAATATTCATTCCTAGGCTCTCAAATTTATCAATCTAATATCCAGATGTCAATATTTCTAATAAAAAAGAAAATCAATGTAAAGGCATTTGATCACTACATTCATAGCTGAGGGAGATAGGGTATCCACCTAGAAGAGAGAGATGAATGGATAGATAGATAGATAGATAGATAAATTATGTTAACTCTATACTTTACTCCTTAGGCACAGCAGCCCCCTAATAATTGAATTGCTAAAGTGCCAATATACTAGCTCTTTGAAACTTTAAGGAAATAGTATTTCTGGTCTTGGTTGCCTGGCATGATTCCTATGAATAAAAATGTGCGTGTACAGGGGAGTCATTTACTAATTAATGTTGTAGAGGGAACCACAAAGATTAGAGAATGGCGGTGCAGTGGAAAGAGCACAGGATTTGGAGCCAGAGGACTTGGGTATCATTTGGACTCTATGTTCTCTGAGATCCCTTCCAATTCTCAAATTCCATGATTCTATAACTCAAGTTTAAATCGCAGTTCAGGCACTTACTGCACATATGACCGTGAGTGTATTATTTAATCTGTAAAATTAGGAGGTAGAACTAGATGACTTCTAATCTCTTACCCAGCTCTAAATCAATGATATGATAAACTAGAAACAAACAAGTCAGCATCATTATGCACTATGATTTTCTTTTTATCTCTTGTTAATTTATTTTAAACTTAAATACACAATAAGGAAAGAAAAGAAACATTATGAACTTAAATATTAAAACAAATACAAAATAAGAAAAGAAAAAAGCATTGCCATGTACAATAACATAACATAAAAGAGTATTCAAAATATACAGCAATAAATTTCCATTTCAAGAAAGCCTATAATATATGTTGCCCATCAATGCCCCAACACTGTTGCCTGTCTCCTTGTTTCAACAATCTGGCTAGCAGCTGTTGAGGGAGTGAAAGACCAACACAAGCCCAAAAACAAGAATGCTTCCAGCACACCGCAAAAGCCCAGGTTCTTTTGATCTGCTTTTCCCCTGAACTTTGGAGCAAAATAAAAACAAATTGCAAACATCGACAGACAGACCTTGTCTGATTCAAATCCCAATACATAGTTACCAGAGTTTAACAGAGTCCCAGCATTCAGGTTTACGAGTTGGAGTCACCATGCCACCAAGAGTGAGAGCCCTGTGCAAATGGCTCTCTTCTCTTCTCACACTATTTCAGACATCATCAAACATCATCTGAATGACCAGAACTTAGGCTCCTATGATTGGCTTTGGAGTTAGCACCTTCCCTTAGTACCCTGGGAGCTTCACACCCACATAGGCTTAGCACCTAATAGGGGTTTGGGCCTGGGGCTTAGCACCTAGTAAGACTCAATGAAATACACTGAATTAATCAAAGGAAACAAAAGTCAAACTCTTCAAGTGCACTTGGTTGAACTGAGTGCCAAGAGCCCATTTTGCTTACCAACACACTCCTCCTGTGTGTTAGTGGGCTAAGGAAAAGAAAGGAGAGGTTATCTCCCACGGCCCCTGCTCTGGGCTCCTGGGAAACCACTCCCATTCTTGTTACTTGCCTGTTCTCCCTCTGGGGCTCCACAGAACCATAACCCCAAGTACAAGGGACAAGGATTTTATGCTTAAGGAATCTTTCAATTAATGGTTGCAGTCCTTCCCAAGTCTGAGGCTTAATTGGATATTGACAGGGATTGGGGAACACATTAGACTTTCTGAGGCGAATAAGGGCTGGGGTGGCATGAGTAGCTTTCCCAGGAGTTCCCTGATCCCAAACAACTGGCTTGACTGTCTCCCACACTTCTGGGGAAATATGGGGAGGTATGGTGAGCAGAGGGAAAAGGGAACTGGGAGGTTTGACTAGAGAAAATTGGCTCCCCAATTTCACCATCAGGTCCCTTCCCAACAAGGGGGCAGGGCCAGAGGAATGTTCAAACAACAGATCCTTGATGCCCATGACCCGATGGGTCGAGGGGCATGTAGAGCCACAGCAATTAGTTAAAATAAGAGAACATAGCCGTGATAAAGTGGGTAACTTTACCTTGTGCCTTGATTTTGCCCAGGGCTCAGTGAGAGAGATGAAGAAAGTGGGAGCACTGCCAAGCCCCAGGCTTTCCCCTCCTTCCGAGTCTTGAGAAAACTGGAGGACAGGGTACTGGGAGGAGGCTCTACCACTTTTCCAACCTCAGAGATAATCCTTCCTCCAATGTACCTCCTGGTTACATGCTGGACATGGTCCTGGAGGCATGGGTCCTGGGGGCTTCCTCCAGGGGGTCACCCTAGAGGGGCACTCCTTGGACCAGTGACCCTCCCTATGGCATCGAAAGTAGGTTTCCCCACTGCCCAAACCAATGGGCTTCCAAGGGGGCCATGGCAGCAGCCAAGAACTGAGCACGTTCTCTGTCTCTAGGCCTTTCCCTGCGTTTTCTTTCTTCTGTTGCAACCAGGTCTCTATTGTTGAAAACTCCGAAGGCCAGTCCAGTAATTGGGCCTGAGGTGTTTGGGGTTCCATTGCCAGTTTCTGAAGTTTCCTCCTAATATCTGGGGCAGACTGATTAATGAAATACATGTTAAGTATTGCCACCCCTTCAACAGAATCAGGATCCAAATTTGTATACTTCTTAATAGTTTCTACTAGCTGGGCTTGGAAAAGAGCAGGGTTTTCCTTTTCTCCCTAAGTAATCTCCCTAATTTTTTGAAAATTTATTTGCTTTTGAAATGCAGTTCTTAGGCCTTCTAACAGGTAAATTATCATATGGTCTCTCTTTCCCCTATCTTCACTCTTTTGGTAATCCCATCCTGGGTCACTAGTGGGAACAGCAGCTGTACCTGGGGGATATGGGGTTATCACTAACCAAACAACCCCCAAATTTTGGGGCATGTTCCCAGATTCTCCTCTTCTCTTCAGTGGTACAACAGGTAGAGAAAAGGATGTGCAAATCACACCAAGAAAGTTCAAATTGTAGGGACAGATCCCTAAAACCCTCAGTAAACTTAGTGGGATCTTCTGAGTGTCTCCCCAGTTTTTCTTTAATTCAAATGAGATCAGAAATGGAGAATGGATCATGCACTCTCCTTGTCCTGGTAGGGGAGGCAGGCACACTTCCCTCAGGGGAAAAAGCCCTGAAGGCACTGTGGGGCCTGGAGCTTGGGGAGGGATATAGGAAGTCCAGCTTCTTGTGAGGGAGGGGCTGGGGGGTGTCAGCTGACCTAGGTGAGACTGCAAGGCCAGGGCATCTGGCTGGCAAGGGAGAAGATCAGCTGGTATCTGAGGATGGGTAGGGGTCAGAGAGGGAGATACCAAAGAGACCTGAGTGGGAGCCACCTCAGAGAGAGGGGCTAGGGGAGGAGGTACTGCCGTGGGGGCAGGGCCCAAGGCTGGAACCTGAGTAGGGGTTGCCTTGGGGGTAGGGTCAATGGTGGTAGATACTGCAGGGCCTAAAGTAGAGGCAGGCCATGAGGCCAAAACCTGAGTAGAGGTCCCTTCAGGGAGGGGGCATCTCAACAAGACCCTTGGCTGGGACCTAAGCAGGGGTTGCCAAGAGGGGAGGGGCCAAAGCCCTGGGGACCATAAGAAGGAGGTCATCCAAAAATGTCCTGTTCACCCCCATTGCCCCTTTGTGGGGCAGCTCTAGCTACAAACATCTTACAACCTTTTAAAGGTGAACTTTTGGGAACTAAAAAGGATTGAGCCATTTCAGGCATTTGGGCTGGAAGTCTCTTCCTCCATAGTAAAGGAGAAGTTAGGAGTAAGTGTAGAGAGACAAACAAAATAAAACAAGACAAAAAACCCATGAGAATGTACCTGCTGAAGTTTCCCAATTCCCTAGTGTGAAGACAACTGAAATAATCTGGTATATGCTTCTGAACGGGGCATCTGTCCATGTCCCCCATGCTTCAGAAGCCGTGCCTAGGTCCATGGCCTCCAATATAGCCACTGGACCGAGAACCACCTGAGAGCATCAGACTGGGTACAACAAGACAGTCTCCTAGCTGTCTGACCTACTGGGACCTGCTGAGGTCAGGCCCGAAAAGCACCTCCAAAACTCTTGGAGAGTGAGAAGGGGATTGGGAGAGGGGGAGGCCCACATACCTTCAGTCTTGGCTGGAGAAGAACTTGAGATTAGCAGTATTCCCGGTCAGGGAACCAACTGAAGAGGTTTGGGGTTGAGGGGTGGCTGACACCCCAAAGTACCGACACAACGGGTCCTGCCAAAAGAATTCGACTCAAGCCTCCTCAGCCAAGGGAACAGACAAAGTTTATTAAGGGTTTGCCATAATGGGTTGTCTTAAGAAATCCCACCCTTTGTGATGCCTGTTTTCACAAGCAGGCCAGATTCAATCTAATGAACTAGATTGAATCTGAGCGCCTTCATGGATGCAAGATGGAGATTATATACAGAAAGATTGTGGGAGGGATTGAGGGGTGGTCTGGGGTGACTAGAGGAGGGGTTTAGGGAGGGTCTTGAGGAGGAGTCTAAGGAGGAGCTTGATGGGACTGAGATGAGGTCAGACTCCAGGGTGGGAAATACCTGAAGGCTACATGGAGATGACAGACAATAGAGGGCTCCAGTAACAGAGCTAGGGTATAGATACTTTGATCAGGATTAAGTGTGGGAAACAGCTGGACAATAGAGGGCTAGGCTAGGCAGAGACTTGGGCCCAATGATAATGCAAGGCCCATGGCCTCAGGGGAAGGCCAGTTCCAGTTGGAAGACTCAAGGAGAGTTCAAGGGGGCTCCCAGAGACTGTACTCCAGGTTTAAAGGGGCTCCCAGAGACTGTGCCTTCATCACTGGGACACATCCAACCACTATCTCAGTACTCCATACTTTCCTTTTAATCTGCAGATCCTGCCAACTCTGTGCCATTTCGTAACAACAATGTTGCTAGCAGCTACTGTGGCTGTGTAAGACCGACAATGACCAGCACACGGAAGGGTTGCTAACACAGATTTTTTGATCTGTTTTTCTAAGGAAAGCAACTTTAAGGGGTTAACAATCTCAGTTTAATTAAACATGCATATACCAATCACTTAGTTCAGGGGGAAAAGATCAGCTCCTTGAACTTCAAGGCAAATACAAACAGAAATTACAAACACCAACAGACAGACCTTGTCTGATTCAAATCACAATTCATAGTTACCGGAGAAACACCAATATCTGTCTGGGTTATCAAAGCCGGAGGGGTTATTTCAACGGCTTGCCCAGAGTCTGGTCACCCATACTCTTTCAATGAGCGTACCCCCAAAACAAAATGCTAACCTCAGATCTTATATACCTATCTCAGGGCCCTGAGGGCTCGAGGCTCACCTTTTGGGATGTGGGAAAGTCCTTGAATCACCAGGACCATATCATATACAATTCAATGACTCTCCACTGTCTTAGTGCTGAGAAACACTCCAAGGCAATAGCTCCCACTTTACCTGCCCCATCCAAAGAAAGAACAGTGAAAAGTCCCATTTTGCTTGCCATTACAACTGTGCTTTGAAAAAAAAAAATCACTAATGTTTCTAGGAGAGAGAAGTAAGGAGGCAATGTATTCCAAGGAAGGAACTGGACAAAGGAAAAGAGATGGGAAGTAGTATGTCACAAATGAAAAACAAAAAGGTCAGTTTTATTGGACTAAAAAAAGTGCCCACAGGGGATTAACATACAATAACCCTGGCATGGCTCTCTGAAACAAGGTTGCAAAGTGCGTCTAATGCCAAGGAGAAAGGTCTGCATTTTATCCTAGTGTTGATAAATACACAATGAGGAAAGACAGCTTTGAAAAAAAAAGGAAAAGAAGAAGTTTGGTTATGAAAAGAAAGAGAGATTAGGGTTATAGCTTGAGCAGATAGTAGGATTAAATGAAGATTTTTTTAACAGTCAGAGAGACAGGCATGTTCATAGGGAATAAATCAGTGAATAGGAAGAAATTTAAGATGGGGGAAGGGAAGCATGATTGTAGTAACCATTTTCTTTAAGAAACTGGAAGGGGTATGAACAAATGTACATATAGGAGAATAGACGAAGGGAGACTATTAGAAACTTGAGTAAAATGTTTAAGCTACGATTATTTTTCATTATAACCACATTTATTTTGATATGTCTATTAACTGTTTAATAATATATTCTTGAATATGTCATACTGGCCTAAAGTTTATAGACTGTATCCTCCTCTATAGTTTAAAAATTAATATGATTATTATCCTTCTCCAGTCCTGCAACCCCTCTTTAATTCTTCATGACCTTTCAGTGATGGCTGACAGTGGCTCAGCCGTCACATCCAACAGTTTTTTTCAGGCTCTAAGATTTAATTTGTCTGGTCCAGAAAAAGTTCAAAGTTCTTACAAGAAAATACTTTAAGGCTCATATTGTCTCTTAAGAATAATAACCTGCCTGGCTTAATATATATTACCTTAGAATTAACTTATCTTGGCTGGTAATCTGGAAACATCAGGAGGAAATGAAGAGTGGAAACTAGGTTAACCATTCCAAGGGAAAATCAAGGAAGTTATTAAAAGGGAAGACTGCCTTAGTTTTAAAACTTTGTGTTATCCCCTGCAATCTCCAGCTTGTTGTTGTTCAATCATTTTTTTTAGTTGTGTCCACCACTTTGTAACCTCATTTGGAGTTTTTCTGGCAAAGATAGTGGAGGGGTTTGCCATTTCCTTCTCCAGCTCATTTTACATGTGAAGGAACTGAGGCAAATACAGCTAAGTGACTTGTCCAGGATTACACAGCTAGCAAGCACCTGAGGTCAGATTTGAACTCAGGAAGATGAGCCTTCTTGACTCCAGGCCAGGTACTCTATCCACTGCATCAGGTAGCTACTACACACAGTCTGCAGCATGAGATCACAAACAGGAAATTAGGCAAGACAAAATCAATAGTTTGTTTGGTGCATAACTACAAACCCTGTCTACTTAAAAACAAAGCCAATTGCTTCAATATTTTATCATCAATTCACAGTGAAAAAATATAAAAAGATAGCAATGCTAATTATACAATCTACTTGAAAAACTAATTGATATATATATTTTCAACAACTGATTCTTTTAGTATTATTAATCAGTTAACAATCATTTATTATTAACACTTTGTTAGGTGATAGCAATACAAAGCTGAAACAGTCTATGTGCCCTTAAGACATTAGATGAAGAAAATAAAATGTACATCTATATTTATATCTATTACTATATATTGAGAGAGAGGGAGAGAGAAGAGAGGATGGGGAGAAAAGCAGTTCTAAGATCCAGGTAGCACATGAAAGTCAGAGGGTCAGAGGTCAAACTTAATTTTATCTTTAAAGTAATTTTTGATTTTATGATTATAGTTATAGATCCTAGATCTAATGCTGGAAGAGACTTCAAAGATCATCTAGTCCAATTCCTTCATTTTAAAGATTATTAAAATGACAATCATAGAAAGTAAGTGGCTTGCCCAAATAAGTGTCAGACTTTGTGCCTGGGTCTATGAAAAGTCATTTTCACCTGCTCATATGCCCAGGATGGCAGAGGGGATTCTTCAGATGGGCTCTTTATCTGTGAGTTCATAATATTTGTGGAAAATGAAGGCAGAGAGTCCCATAAGCCATACGAATGCAAGGCTAATGATGAACAAGAGACTGCTAAGGAATTTAACAGCGTCTAAAGGAATATTAGCTGGGAGTGGCGGTGCATGAGTATGTTAAGGATTAGTATTCTCTACTCTTAATTCATATCTGCTACCTTGTTAAGATTCTTGGTTTCTTGTCCTGTTGAGACAGCAGTAATTACTCTATATCTGAAATATAATTCCTCTTTGGGGAGGGGGAGAGTTTGAGGGTGAGGACTGAAGAAACTGTCTAGTCCTCCATCTTTTTGGTCATGTGACCTGGAGTCTTTCTAATGCTATAGCTCATATGCCTCATAAGCCACCAGGGAGCCTCCCCTATTGATTATCACTGATATTAATTAGTCAACCATACTTAATTCATTTTAGAAATATGTATTTACAAAGGTGGTAGGGTAGGAACAATTGGCACAAATGTTTCCCTCGAACATTTGTGACACACTCTTCGAAAAGATTTCAGTGAAAAGTGGGCATGAATTTCAAGAATAAATGTAGTAAAGAACTAACTCACAGCTTCTAGTAATCCTTTCCTCCTTTTACGGAGCCTTGAATCTGTATCCAGTCTGTCCTTAGCTCCTGATGCAGACACTTTATTAGCTGTTCTAGCAATGCTGCTAAAATGCCAATTAGAAGGTGGGAAGCCCTAAATCCTCTGGACCCTCAAAGTTCGTTTTCCTCCTCCAAATAATATATGTATGGGATAGAGTGGAGGGGACAAAAGTCTCGGCTATTCATGAGTCATTCTCCTCTCCCACTAAGAAATTTCTTCTCAGGGATTTGCCTGGAATGCTCTCCTCTGGATCACCACTTGCTCCAAAATTCTTACTTCAGAATTGGCTTAACATTTTATAAATGATTCACAAGGAATAGTCAGGTTTCCTCAGCCAATCTGAATGAACTTCCTATACAATGTCACTATTCGATCAAACATCTTTGATGAATTGATGGCGATGTGTTCCCACCTTTTGAGCATAGCAGGGCAAAACAGTGTAATCCCTTACTTTAAGTGGGATGAGATGACTTTATTGATGTACTCTACAGATCTCCACTCTTACACAGATACGTTTCCTCCTCCTTCAGTGTAAAACCCAGGTTGTATGATGTGACACTTGCTTCTCTTTGGCTATTTGGAAGATGCTTTCAAAATACCACAGCTCCTCTAAACTCAACAGGTGACAGCGATAGAGGCATGTTAACAGGATTATGGATGTCTGGGTTGAAATCTTATGAGGCTGTCTTTGTGCAACATTTTGATGTAATACTGAACTCGAAAATTAAATAACCGTCAGGGAGTTTTTTATGTCAATTACTTTGCATTTCATAAGCCCTTACCAGTTTACAATGCATTTAAGTCACTTAACCACTTCCTTAGTAGTATGACTATATACTTCCTTTACAGTAACTTTATATCCAGAAAGAGGCATCATTTATCATGTGGCCATCAGTGTTATTATTTAATGTTTCATGACACGTAATTTCATAGCCATGACATAAAAACAAGCCAAAGGACAAAGTCAATACCATATTAGAAAAAAAGGATAATGATGAAAAGATAACATTCCACTCAATCACATTACCATCTGACTTTTTCAAATTCCGGATCTGCTTGACTTTAGGCGAAGAGCTCTGTCTGTGCCACCTACTGCCTCTACGCAAAAACCCGCACCCCCGTGCAAGCTGCTTTTGGGAGGCACCAGAAAGCCTCGGCTCAGCTTTCATTTATCTTTGAGGGCTGATACAACTGTATCTTCTACAGCATCAATAAAAGGAAAATAGTAGATTGATGCCTGATGACTTAATTCTTGCTCTTTCTTCAAAGTGCTCATTTGTAAAGAGGAAATAACAGCACCTACCTCACAAAGTTTCTGTGACAATCAAATGATAATATATGTATATATATATATAAATATATATATAGTGCTTTATAAACTTTTAATATGACCGTATAAAATGCTAACAATTATATTACCTTTGTTTACTTTGTAGATTATTTATTTTTACTTGTGCTTCTTTTGTTTCCTCCCAGGAGAATATAAACTTCTTGTGGGTAGAGACTCTTTATTGTTGTGTTCCCAGTTCCATATATAGTACCTGACGCCTAGTAAGTACTTAGTAAATGTTTGTTATATGAATGAATTAATAAAATTGCTCTGATTGAATCATCCCCAGGGATATTGCAGAGCCTTCTAAATGGAATCTATAGTTTTTAATCTGTAATCCTTTTCAAAGACTCTGTGGAAAGACACTGACAAGAATTCTGCAGAGGGAGTAGGCAAGGATGGGTTGTGACCCACATCATTGCCAAGAGTGTCTACATCAAGGAGATCATGACTCCACTGAAGCATTGAAATGTAAGACTTTATTTGGCAGAATGCACATTATATTAAAGACCTATAACTACTACATCTTCAAAGATTAGTTATCATGAGATAACAAAACACAACTATACAAAAGTAGTCCACATTCAGCGATGTGTCCAGAAGAATAATACAAATAACTCACGTTTATGTACAACCTTGTAAGAAAAACTCATCTGTTCAGCAATTCATATATGTGTGCGTATGTGTATATGCATATGTGCATGTGTACGTACAAGTGTATTGTATATATGTGTAGGTATATATTGTATACATATTGTAAATGCATATATATTTGCATTTATACATATTTGTGTGCATATGTACATGTACACATAAAGTATATGTAAATACGTGTGTGTATACTATGTTTCAGGTATTATATTTGGTGCTAAGGGTACAAATACATATAATGGGACAATCTTTGTTCACAAGAAGTATAGACACATATATATTTTTGTGATTGTTGTTCAGTCATTTCAATTGTGTCTAACTCTTTGTGATCCCTTTTGAGGTTTTCTTGGCAAAGATGTTGGAATGGTTTGGCATTTCCTTCTCCAGCTCATTTTACAGATGAGGAAACTAAGGCAAACAGAGTTAAATGACTTTTCCAGGGTCACACAACTAGTAACTGTATGAGGCCAGATTTAAACTCAAGAAGATGATTTCAGGCCTGGCACTCTATCCACTGTGCCACCTAGCTGCTCCACATATACACATACATACACATATACATATGAATGTGTATGTCTATGTGTATATGCGTATATGTGTGTGTGTGTCTGTGTGTGTCTGTGTGTGTGTGTATACTTATACATATAGATTGAGGGTAACTGAGGGGTCTCAAACCAGTCAGTGAGTTAGGGGAGTGTCCACCCCTATGAAGACCTCCTCCAGCAGAATGGACAGATGAGAACAATTTGTTCCAGTGGCCATGGAGGTGGCTAAAGTAGATGCTGTGGAGCATTTAGAGCTTAGTTAAACATCAAAGATGCCATGGTACTCTACTGCGTCCCGTGCCAAAAAAAAAAAAAACAGAGTAGGCACCGACTATCAGACATGGCATAGAGTCCTTGGGAGGAATGGAGTTGGAAACAACAATAGCGACCTACTACGGAAGACTTGCATGTCTCATGACTACATCACCAATACTGTCTTCCATTTACCTAAATGAAATAAAACTTCATGGATGCACCCTGGCAGCAAACATTGGCATTTAATAGACTATGTCATTGTTAGGAGAAGAGACAGACAGGATTTGAGAGTGATGAAGGCAATGTGTGGCACAGACTGCTAAAGTGATCATAGACTTATCCTCTCTGAGCTAACAAGAAAAGCATTGGCCCCAGGGCAAGATGACTACCAGAAGACTTAATGTCAACAGATAAGAGGCTTTTCTGAGCATGAACAGTTTGTTGCTAACTTGGAGGGAAAGCTGAGCCAACACACAGTTGGCGACAGTGGGGTAGAAAAGGAGTGGCCAGCTTTCAGAGACTTGGTGTGCAGCACTGCATTTACTCATCTGTGTCAGAACACTGGCAAACATTAAAAATGGTTTAATGAAAATGATGGGGAAATTCAGATGCTGCTAAATGAAAAATTAGAACTCCACAGGGTTTACCAGCAAGATAGTTTGTCTGTCTCTAAGAAGGCAGCATTTAACTCCACCAAAAGTAAAGTGCAAGTGAAGCTTAGAGAGATGCAGGATTCTTGGCTCAGTAAGAAGGCAGATGAAATTCAGTTGTATGCAGATAGTAACAATCCAAAGCACTTTTATGATGCCCTGAAGGTTATCTATGGACCAAAAACCTATGGTGCATCTCAATTACTCACTGCAGATGGAGTTGCATTAATTAGTGATAAGGACCTGATCCTGGAGAGATGGGCTGAACACTTCCATAATGTTCTCAACAGACCTTCATCAATCAATGCTGAAGCCATTGACTGTATGCCTCAGGTTGAAGTTAATCTCTTGAATACCATTTGGCTCCTTTCGTGTGGCAAAAAATCTGGTGTTAATTCTATGCCAGCTGTGATTTATAAGGCAGGGGGTCCACTGCTCATACAAAAGCTAACAGAAATTTTCTGGGTTATATGGCAGGAAAAGATTATCCTTAGGATGTTCTAGGATGCCTCAATTATCCATCTCTATGCAAGAAAGAGAAATGGGTTATGCTATGACAATCACAGGGCAATCTTTCTCTTAGTCATTGCCAGCATGATTCTCACCAGAGTCCTCCTTAATAAGCTGATTCTTCACCTGAAAGATGGTCATTTACCTGAGAGCCAGTGTGGCTTCAGAAAGGGCCAAGAAATGATCAATATGGTGTTTGCTACTTAACTCCAGGAGAAATGCCAGGAGCAGAATAGAGGTCGGTATACAACACTCATTGATCTGACCAAGACCTTTGATACTCTCAATCATGAGGGCTTGTGGAAAATGATGGCAAAATTTGGATACCCAGAGAAGTTCATCAGCCTTGTATATCAGTTTCGTGATGGCATGCTTGCCCAGGTTCTGGATAATACTCAATGCTCTAGCATCTTTCTACTCTCCAATGGAGGGAAGCAAGACTGTGTGCCTGCTCCCATGCTTTTTAGCATGATGTTTTCCATTGGATGCCTTCAACAAGTTAAAAAATTGCATCAAGGTCAGCTACCCCAATGATAGTACATTATTTAACTTGAAAAAGCTACAAAAATAATTGAAAAAATATCAGTTGCTCATGGGTAGGCCAAGCTAATATAATAAAAATGACAATTCTACCTAAATTAATTTACTTAGTGCCATACCAAACTACCAAAAAATTATTTTATAGAGCTAGAAAAAAATAATAACAAAATTCAGCTGGAAGAACAAAAGGTCAAGAATATCAAGGGGATTAATGGAAAAAAAATGCAAAGGAAGATGGCCTATCCATATGAGATCTAAACCTATATTACGAAGTGGCAATCACCAGAACTATTTGGTACTGGCTAAGAAACAGAGTGGTTGATCAGCGGAATAGATTAGGTACACAAGACACAGTTGTCAATGACTATGGTAATCTACTGTTTGATAAGCCCAAAGACTAGCTTCTTGGATAAAAACTCACTATTTGACAAAAACTGCTGGGAAAACTAGAAAATAGCATGGCAGAAACTAGGCATAGACCAACATCTTACACCATATACCAAGATAAGATCAAAATGGTACATGATTTAGACATAATGGGTGATACTATAAGCAAATTAGGAGAGCAAGGAATAGTTTACCTATCAGATCTATGGAGAATGGAAGAATTTATGACCAAACAAAAGATAGAGAACATTATGAAATGCAAAGTGAATAGTTTTAATTATATTAAAGTGAAAAGGTTTGCACAAAGCCAATGCAATCAAGATTAGAAGGGAAGCAGAAAGATGGGAAACAATTTTTACAACCAATGTCTCTGATAAAGGCCTGATTTCTAAAATATAGAGAGAACTGCATCAGATTTATAAGAATACAAGTCATTTCCCAATTGATAAATAGTCAAAGATATGAACAGGCAGTTTTCAGAAGAAAAAAATCAAAGCTATCTATAGCCATATGAAAAAATGTTCTAAATCACTATTGATTAGAGAAATGCAAATTAAAGCAGGTACTATATCAGATTTGCTAATATGACACATCAAAGAAATGATAAATGTTGGAGAAGATGTGGGAAAATTGGAACACTAATTCATTGTTGGTGGAGTTGTGAACTGATCCAACCATTCTGGAGAGCAATTTGAAACTATTCCCAAAGGGCAACCCAACTGTTCATATCCTATGATCCAGCAATACCACTACTAGGTCTATATCCCAAAAAGATCATAAAAATGGAAAAGGACTAACATGTACAAAAATATTTATAGCTGCTCTTTTTGTGGTGGCAAAGAATTGGAAATTGAGGGGATGCCCATCAATCAGAGAATGGCTAGATAAGTTGTGGTATATGAATGTAATGGAATGCTATTGTGCTATAAGAAATGATGAGCAGGCAGATTTCAGAAAAACCTGCAAAGACTTGAATGAACTGATGCTGAGTGAAGTGAGCAGAACCAGGAGAACATTCTACACAGTAACAGCAACATTGTGAGATGATCAACTTTGACAGATTTGGCTCTTCTCAGCAGTACAATGATCTAAGACAATTCCAAAAGATCCATGATGGAAAATGTTATCCACATCCAGAGAAAGAACTACGGGATCTAAATGTAAATCAAACCGTACAATTTTCACTTTTTTGTTTTTTTCTTTTTTGTGGTTTTCCCCTTTTGTTCTTGTTCTTCTTTCACAACCTGACTAATGTGGAAATACCTTTAATATCAGATCTGTTGCCATCTTGGAGAGGAGGAAGAAGAGAAAGAAAGAGAGAAAAAAAATTGGAATTCCAAATCTTATAAAAGTGAATGCTGAAAACTATCTTTACATGTAATTAGAAAAAATAAAAAGACTATTACTTGGGGAAAGAAGAAAAGGAAGAAAAGAAAAGGTTCTAAGTCAAGACTAAAGTAGAGGGAAAGTTGGTGCATGATTTTTCATCCTCAGGTAGTTATGCACTCAAAGCAGCTTCTGAGCCAGAGATATGAGTATGGACTGATTCTATGTTCCTTGTGCTAATCTGGCCTAATGATTAACATCAAGAAAACAGAGATTCTCCACTAGCCAGCACTACATCATCCATATGTGGAATCATCAGTTACAAAAAATGGAGAAATTTTGACAGCTATGGATAGGTTCACTTAACTTGGTATTATGCTTTGGCAGTGATGTACATATAGATGATGGGGTTGATGTATGCATTGCAAGAGCTAGCCCAGTGTTTGAGAGGCTCTGAAGGAAAGTGTGGGAGAGAAGAGGTATTAAGCTGCTTAACAAACTGAAGGTCTACAGAGCTATTGTACTGACCTCATTGTTGTATGCCTGTGACACATGGAGAATATACCAGCGCCATGGCAGGAAACTGAATTGCTTCCATTTGAATGGTCTTACGAAGATTGTGAAGATCATTTGGCCAGATAAGGTACTGGACCCTGAGGTCCTTTCTCAAGCTGAATTGCCAAACATTCAAACTCTACTGAAGAGTGCGCAACTCCAATGGGCTGACCACCATGTGTGAATGTCAAAAGTACATTTGCCTAAAGGACTATTTTACAAAGAACTCACACAAAGCAAGTGCTCATCTGGAGGTCAGAAGAAATGATACAAGATCACTCTCAAAGTCTCACTGAAGAACGTGGAAATCAATTGTGAGACGTGGGAGACACTGGTACAGGACCATCCAGCATGGCATGCCCATATCAAAGAAGATGCTGTATTCTATGAGCGGAGCAGAAATGCAGTGGCTCAAATGAAATGTGAGAAGAGCAAATTTAGTGACATCTCCATTCCAAATGTTCATACGGACCATTTGTGCCAGACCTGTGGTAGAGCCTTTGGAACTATTGGTCTGATTGACCACAATTGGACACACTGTACCTTGACCCCAACATAGTGACGTAATTGTGGTCCTCTTCAAGAATGAAGGACGACAACAAACCAACAAAAATCTATACATGTACATACACAAAGCAAATGCCCCATTGACTCTGATTCTATGGTTTTTCCTACAAGGCATTATCCCTTTGCAGGAGAGAGTAAAAACCAGAATAGTACAATAATACTTGAAGGTTATTTAGATCCTTTGGGAAAGTTGAGTTGACTGGAAAGAGGATAGTTGTCTTGGCCATTTAGGGACTCTGGTTTCAGTACTTTGTTGTCTCTTTCAGGTTAAATAAAGCCTGTCCTTTATTTGATGTTTTTTTTTAGGTTGAGTTCTTGAATGGGAGATGAGGGTCTCTTACCTGTTTGGTGAAGACCTAGACACAAGCCAAATTCTGACTTCCCAGGGGAGTACATGAACCAAAGAGATATTTGTGTGAGATGCTCCCAAGACTAAACTAGTCCGTGCAACTCAGGAGCTTTGGTTCTGAGCTATAGGCAGGTGTATGCTGGAGCCAGTTCTAATAAAAAAATTTTCAGTGTATATTCCAGAACATGTATACCCCAGAAATTAGTAATCACTACAAATTAGGGCTTGGTATATTGTTTTGCTCATTGTCTGGACTTGGGAAAATGTTAATAATGCAGGTTAAACTTAAAAGTATGTATGCATTTTAAAAAAAGAAGCCCAAAGGATTTAGAGTTGGACGAAACTTGATCAGTGTTTTTCATCACCACATTAAGACTATACCTCAGCCAGTCCTTCAGATGTATTTCATCTTTTGAAAGTTCATTTAAAAAATAACTACAAAAATATTTATACAGCTGTGGCTCTTAGCTGGTTCTATTTTGATCAATCAAAGACAGCATGATATAATTAAAAGAGCATTGATTTTGGAGTCAGTACAACCAAGTTTAAATCTTTCTTCTGTTATTTACTACCTATAAGACCTTGAATAAACCACTCGCTCTCTATGGAACTCAGTTTCCTCATCTGTAAAATGGGAAAGTTGGGTTAACTTATTTCTGAGTTACCGTCTAGCTCTAAATCCTATGTGGAGGTATAATTATAAAATAATGAAACAAATTTCCTTCTGTGGTTTATAGGGACAGAAAATCTACATGATTGCCCTCTAAAAGGTATCTAAGTGATCATCCAGTCTGTTTGGAGACCTCCAATGAGGAAGTACCCATATCTTCCAAGACAGTCCATTCCACTAATAGATAACATACATAGGTATATGGGTGTATACATATGTATATACATGTATATATATCACATACACACACGTATATATATAATATATACACATATGTATGCATATATCTTTGTTGCCTGCCTAATTAAAATGTAAACTCCTCGAGAATGGAGATCATTCCATTCATTGTATTAGCATTTCCAGAACTTAGCACAGTGCCTGAAGAACTATTGTTGTGTCATTTTAGTCATGTCTGACTCTGTGAGCCCATTTGGGAATTTCTTGGCAAAGATACAGGAGTGGTTTGCCATTTCGTTCTTCAGCTTGTTTTATAGATGAGGAAACTGAGGCAAACAAGGTTAAGTGATGTGTCCAGAATCACACAGCTGGTTAAGTAGCTGAAGCCCGATCCGAACTCATGAGGATGAGTCTTCCTGACTTCAGACCCAGCCCTCTATCCACTGCAAGGCCTAGCTGCTGCCTACAACATAATAGGTATTTAATGAATTCAATTTAAAGAGAAACACCAGAAACAAATTCAGAGTTAGACTGGAGTGTGATAAACTGTTTAGTATCTACATTCATTCCAAGTCAAAAATAGGCGCAAGGTCTGGTATTAATAAAATCTTCCAACGTGGTTAAACTGTACAACACTGAGTTTGCACTATGTACGTTACAGGGTTGGCTCACTAGGGCCTTTATTTCTCTCTTCCTGTATCTTCGTACATCAACACATAGGTAATCTTATAGATTGTCCAGTAAGTAGAGTGATCTTTATAGAGTTTCAAGAGACTAGATAGGCCTCAAGTGTCAGCTTGGACCATGCAATAACCTCAGGGCATTACTGGAGATATAATAACCAAAACACTTCAAGGCCTCTCCTACTGATGGTACCAAAATGTAGACAAATTCTATTGACTTATGCTTTGTATTCATGCATAAGTTCAAGATAACTTTTATGGTCCTTTTCCACATGCAGTAAAATCTCTCTGGGGATTTCCATATACAACAAACACTCCCTCTTGTAGAGTTGTTTAAGAGCCACAATGAGATGCAATAGATTATAGTAGAAAGAACATTTGGTTTGGCATCAGAAGATCTGAATTTGAATACAAGTCTGCTACTTTTTGCCTGCACGACACTGAACAAGTCATTTAACCTCTCCTTTAATTTTCTCATATGTAAAAGGAATTAGTTGGTCTAAGGTTCCCTCTAGCTTTAAATCCCAAGATCCCATGAAATGGAAAGAGAACTCACTGGAACTAACATCAGAAAACAAATACAAAATTCTACAGTTAGAAGAGACCTCAAACGCCGTCTAGCATAATCCATATGTGAAAAAGTCTTCGTCTCCCTGCCATGTGATATCCCTTCAAATATTTGAAGATAGCTATCATGTCCTCCCAGAATTATTTCTTCTCCAAGCTAAATGCTCCCATGTCCTTCTACCTATCCTCAAATGATATGAATTGAAATCCCTTTGCTATTTGAGTTACTCTCTTTTATTTGGTCTTTAACTTATCAATATCTTTTTTTAAATGTAGTGCTGAAAACTGAACTTAGTTTTCCAGATGCAGTCTTCCTAGGGTTCATCAGGCTTATGGCTAGATGTTAAATCTTGCAATCCAATCAAAGACTGCACGAACTTTCTTGGCTTCTATATGACATTGTTTACTTTTAAAGACTTTACAATCTACAAAATGTTTTATATTTTTTCAGATGAATTGCTATTGGCTACCCTTTTACCATCCTGTATTTGTGAAATTATTATCTTTTAAACCATGTGTGAGACTTTCTATGTCTATTGCAGATGGCCTTGAAACAAAGTTCTTTTGCATAGGACTGTCCTCACTGGTGGAGATTGAAGACTCCATGCTCTGCGCCTCTGTGAGTGGCAGAGGTGTCAAGAGCTTGAAAAGAGAGAGCTTAGTCTTCTGGCTTCCATAATTGAGAGATAATAAATAACATAGCTCAAGATTTTCTTCAGGGAAAATTCCCTGAAGGGAGAGAATGACTGTGGGAAGCTAAAACCTCAATCTTGTTCCGATCTCCAGTTTATTACACTAAAAATGTTGGGGAATTTCCCTTTGGGTGAGATCTGGGCCTCTGGTGTTGGGCCACTGACTAGGTTTCTCTGAGAATATTTCTTCACCAGATAATTTAATTATAACCCTTCTCTGACTAGGTTATTGTGAGGGTCAAATGAGGTCATGGATGAGAACTACACAAGAGGCCCAAAGACAGTGCTGTTGTATTCAAAAGAAATGGAGATTATCTCTTGTTTAAAAGATCAGACCTACAAGCTTGCATGGGATGGACAGAGCCCAGAAAGAAAGAATCTTCTGGTTGATTAATTAGCATGAGCCAGGTCACAGGAAAAGCAACAGGAACAGTTTAATTGAGCATAGAATTGTTGTTGAGGCTTTTCAGGCTTAACACTTCATGACCCCATTTGGGGTTTTCTTGGCTAAGATACTGGAGTGGTTTGCCATTTCCTTCTCTAGCTCATTTTATAGATGAGGAAACTGAGGCAAATAGGGTTAAAGGATTTGTTCAAGGTGGCACAGCTAATAAGTGTCTGAGGCCAGATTTGAACTCAGCGGGATGTCTTCCTGACTTCAGGTCCAATGCTCTTTCCACTACATCACTAGCTGCTCCAGCAAAGCAAGTAGTATAGTTTAATTAGAGCATAGGATTACAAAAGGATATAATCAGGAATACACCTAGAAAGAGGTAGCTAGCTGGCATAGTGGATAGAGCATTGGGCCTGGAGTCAGAAGGATCAGAATTCAAACCCAACCTCAGACATTTACTACATAACCCTGGTCAAGTCACTTAACCCCTGCCCACATAAAACTGGAGAAGGAAATGGCAAACCACTCCAGTATCTTTGCCAAAAAAAAAAAAACCCATGAACAGCTGGTCCCCAGGGTCACAAAGGGTCAGACATGACCAAACAACTGAACAACAATAATGACGACCAGCCCAGAAAGATAGATTGGGTCCAAATCACAGAGGATTTGAATAATAGGTTAAGAAACTAAATTTCATATTGGAGACAAGGAGGGATAGATATCGAAGGATGTTTAACCAGCAAGTATGACCTTATCAGAGTTGTATTTTAAGGAAATTCATCTATTGGCTGCAAGGAAGACAGACCAGAGGGGAGGGACCCTGAGGGTGAGATAGGAAACTCTTGCAACAGTCTAGGTGACAGGTGTGAGCCTGAACTGAAGTAGCAGTAGTGGGAATAGAAATGGAAATGGAAATAAAAGACAGATTAAGAGTTATTTTGGAGGTAAAATCAACAGGATTTGACAACTGGATAGGACAGGAGAACGAGTCAAAGCTGAGAGTGTTTTTGATCCTGGGTATCAAGGAGACTTGTGATGCTATAACTAAGAACATAACCTGAAACCATAAACAGGTTTTGTGGGGAAGATGCTCATCTACCCATCAGCTCAATGATGGAAATGTGGATAGAGCACTGGACCTGGAGAAGATCAGAGTTCCAATCTAGCCTCACATACTTATTAGCTGTGTAACCTGGGGCAAGTCACTTAATCTCTGTCTCTATTTCCTTATACGTAAAATGGGGATAATAATGGCACCTACCTCCTAGGGTTAGTGAGGATCAAATGACATAATACTGTAAAATGCTTTGCAAACCGTAAAGCCCTATATAAATGCTGGATATCATTAAGTAGCTACTTTGACACACATCTCCAGCCAAGTGCTCATGACCTAAGGACATTTGGAAATGTTTATGTGGGACTAGAGAAGAGGTTGTAGCCAGGAGAGGCAGCATTTCAAATCATAATACATCAGGATTTCAGCTTATACAGAGAAATCTTCCAGAGGCACCATTCTTAGGCCCTTTTCCCTTTTCAAGAATAGCCCCTTATGGTGAATAGTTTAAAAGTCCAGAAGCTGTTTGGCTATAGAAAGCTTATTGTCCGTGGACAAAGGGAATGGAAACTTGTCTAGGATTCCAACATGCAAATGAAATGTAGGGCAATAAAACATGTTTTATACTCACACTTCCTGTAGTGTGTTCAGACCCCTCCTTACAACTTCTACCATTACAAGAAACCACCCAAATGGATTCCGACTTGCAACACTTTCACACATTCAAGCGGATGCCATCATCTTTTCTTTCATGAAGCCCATAGTCATCACCCACAACTCTCATTACCCCTTCTGGTATTGAATGACATCAGAAAATGACTTCACACAACTCCTTGAACTTCCTATATCGTAGTTGAGCCAAAATCCTCTGGAATTAGGGGAAAACCCCATATTACTTGTTTGTGTATATGTGTGGGTGGTTAGGCAGTTTGGTATCCTCTTTTAAATTTGTCGATTTAATTTCTGGATCAGTACTAAGAGACTGTAATGATTTTTCACTCAGCTTTGTGGTTGTAATGTTAGGATGCAAGTCAGGATTACGGAAGGATTTCCTAATCGGATAAATAGAAGTGTGGGCTTGAGCTGGGTCCACTTCAAATTTAGTCAGGGTATCATAAACAATAACACTGCTACTGAGAAAAAGACTAAGAAATCATATATAACTCTATGTGGAGATGGCAATGTTTTATTCGACTTTGTTTTTAAAACTTTGGAGATCAGAAGGGATTAGCCAATTCAAGAAGTTAAAAGATCCAGTTTCAGGGGTGGGGTGGGGGATAAAGCTGAAGAACAAAGAAGGAAGGAAACACTGAGAGTTCCTAGGCTAGTTAAAGAACAATCTTCAGTCATTCAGCTCTATGACCTAGTTGCCATTAAGGAAGTAATTAGCTCATTGGGTAGTACAGGGCCTGGAGTTAGGAAGATGAGTTCAAATGTGACCTTGAACAGTTACTGCCTATGAGACCCTGGGCAAATCACTTAACCTCTGTCCACTTAAGTAATAAGAGCACCTTCCCCACAGCATTGTGAGGATCAAATGAAATAATATAGTACTTAGCAGAGTGCCTAACACATAGTAGGTACCACATAAATACATATTACCCCAGAGAAAGAACTGATGGAGTCTGAATGCAGATACTGAAACATACTATTTTCACTTTTTTCATGTTTTTTTTTCTTTTTGTTCTGTTTCTTCTTTCACAACATGATTGCACATATATAACCTTTACAAATTTCTTACTGCTTTAGGAAGGGGAGAAGGAAGAGAGGGAGGGAGAAAATTTAGAACTTAAAATTTTATAAAAAATGGATGTTAAAAATAGTCTTTACATGTAATTAGAAAAAAATACTATTTCCAAGAAAAAAATTTAAAAAAATAAATGCATATTACGTTTTCTTCCTTGACCTTCCCATGCTGTATAAAATGGGGTTGGAAACGAGTTGATCATTCGAGGGAAGAAAGTTTACTGGAGTGGTATGCTCTAGGTCTGTGGTTACCAGAGTAAGGTCTTCTGCCTGAAACAAAACCATCACAGGTGAACCATCCTGATCATAATTTTTTTTTCACCTAAGTAGCATCAACTGGGATTTGGAACAGCCAAGTTTGACTATGCTTATACAGGGTATCCCCAAGAATCTTGGTACAGTTTTAAGTTACAAAATCTTAAAGACTTTGGGAACACCCTGTTTAATACAAGGATTCTATGTTTCTTCCTCCCTCCATCTATTAAGAACAATCAAGAACCTAACAGCTTCTCCACTTTTAGCAGAGAGAGAGACAACTCTAGGAGTTTTCCAGCTCAAAGTGCTCCCTCCTTATTATGTCATGCCTCTTTGCTACGTTTACAATCAGTTTCTCAAGCTCCGTGTCTATATCCTCCTAGTCAGGTGGTCTGCCTTTTAGTCCCATCCTTTCAGTCACTCAAGATTACCACCTTGGTGTCCTCCTTGACTCCTCACACTGATTCAACCTGTATGCAATTGCCAGAACTTATCATTTATTACTCCACATCTCTCTGGTATGTACCATTCTCTCCATTGACTCAGCCACCTCCCTAGTTTAGACCCTCATCATATCTTAGCCTGGACTATTTCAATAGGCTCCTAGTTCATCTCTTTGACTCAAGACTGTCTCTAGTCCAATTCATCCCCTACATAGCCATCAAAGTGACTTATTCTAGACTGTGGATCTGAAGAGGTCATCCTCCCTCCTGCTTCACACATATATATTCAATAAATTCCAATGGATCCCTACTGCCTCTATGATCAAATATAAATGTCACTGTTTAGCATTTAAAGCTCTTCACACCTGGTCCCATCCCACCATTCTAACCATATTCCACATTACGCCTTTTCACATACTCTATGATCCAGGTGCGCCTAACTTCTTGTAATCTTCACACATGAGCGATGCCCCATTTCCCATCCCTGTACTGTGGCCGTGACTGAAACCTTCCGTATGTGTTCCCTTCTCCCCTTAGAATGTGAGTTTCCTGAGAGCAAGGACTGTCATACTTTTCTATTTGTATTCCCAGCACTTTAACCAGTCACACTGTCATTCATGAAGATGTAGGAAAGGACACTGAGGAGGAGTGGTCAGACAGTTAAGAAGAGAGCCAAAAGGAAACTGTCAAAAAAATTCAGAGAGGAGAAAGTATATGATAATGTCAATTGCTGTTGAGAAGTAAAGGGTGAGGATTGGGGAAAGGGCATAGATTTGGTAAATTCAAAGAGATCAGTTGAATTACGAGACTGGAAGTCAGATTGCAGAGGGGTTTAGAAGAGATTGAGAGAAGAGGAAGTAGAAGCACAAAGTAGTTTTTTTCAAGGAGTTTAGCTGAGAGTGGGGACAGAGATAAAAGATGATAACTAAATGAGATAGTAGGATCTAATGAGAGTTTTTTTAAAAAAAGTTTGGGGGATATAGTCATATTTGCAGTTAACAGGGAAAGTAAGGGACTGTAACAACAATGTTGCTAGCAGCTACCGTGGCTAAGACCAACAACAACAGCACACAGGAAGGGCTGCCAACACAGGTTCTTTGATCTGTTTTTCTAAGGAAAGCAACTTTAAGGGGTTAACAATCTCATTTTAATTAAACATACATATATCATTCACTTAGTTCAGGGGGAAAAGATCAGCCCCCTGAATTTCAGGGCAAATACAAACAGAAATTACAAATCACACACATTATAAATAGAGCAAATAACACAAACTAGTCTATCCATATTAGTATATAGTTACCAGAGAAGCACCATCATCTGTCTGGGTTTATTGAAACTGGGGGTGGGGCAGGGTTTTTTCAATGGTTTGCCCAGAGTCTTGTCACTCTTTCAATGAGTGTACCCCCAAAACAAAATGTCAAGCTCAGATCTTATATATCTGTCTCAGGGCCCAGGGGCACTTGATTACCTCAGTGCTGAGAAGCACTCAAACAAAGAACAGTGAAAAGTCCCATTTTGCTTGCCTTTACATTTGAAAGGTACTTGATTATCTCAGCATTCCAAAATAGAAGACAACAAAAAAAATCCTGTCATGATTACCATTACAGGGACCAAGTTATAGAGATAAAGAGGGGATCATAGTGAAGACAGTAATATGGAGAATATAGGAAAGGATGATTGAAGGGTGGAAGGCTTGGTTTTGGCAAGAAGGGCCACCTCTTTATCAGCGACAGGAGCATAGGAGGAAAAAGTAGAAGCTGTTGGGGGATGTAATTTGAAAATGAGAGATAAGGGTAATTCTTTTTTGCCTATGAACATATAATAGTTCAAATATGTTCAAAATTTTACCTAAGGGGAGAGAGAGAGAGGCAGAGGCATTAATGTTACAGGCATGTAGCGAGCCCAAGGCTCAGAATCTTAGCCTTTAACATCACTAACGTAGCATTTTATATAGTTTCCTTTTGTTGTTTAATACCTTGATGGCTTAAAAGTAAAGTCACCATTTCATAAGTTTAACAAATGTTTTCCAGATTTTCTCCTCCATGACATTTGGGTAAATGATGTGTCACCAATTACGCAACAGAATTTCCTGGTTTGGATGTACTGTAACTGGAGCATAGGGAAAGAGATAAATGTCCAAGGGGTCTTAGTGAACCAAAATAGCTCACTAACCGGAAAATAAGATCCAGAAGACATTTCTGTCACATGGACAGAAGATCAGATATGTTCTTCTTGGCCCCAGGGGAGCAATACAATGGGGGAAAGTTACAAAGTAGCAAACCTACAGTCAGAAACGAAAATTTCCACATAAAGCCCAATAAGAAGGATGCTCTGGGCAAAGAACAAACATTACCCTGGGACTATTCAGAGAAGGAGCTGATAATGAAAATAAGGAAGTTGAAGACCTATTGTCAAAGATGAAATGCTTTAGATTGCCTTTCTCTCTTGGGCTGGGATAACAGTATTGTCATCTGCTTGTTCCTCGTTGGTATTGGTGACATTTGAATTGAATTCAATTTGTGGAATTAAGCAACGGTCATGGCATAAAGCGAGTTGCTGGACTCATCACATGAAGAGGGTGGGGTCCTTAGGACACTGAAACTGTGTATCAGTTTTAAGAATGTTTTGACATGTTTAAATGCATTCCTTTCTGGTTTTTTTTAGTAATGTAAAATATGTAATAATTCAGCTATATTTCAATACCTCAAAGATCTCTGATTTTATCAATTCTGGTACTCCCTACACCAGCCACAGATTATAAATCCCAGTGTATCCAAGTAAAAAGTCTTCCAAGTGGAGGGGAGAGGGAAAGGGGAGAGAATAAACACTTATATAGCACCTGCTATGTACCAGGCCCGTTGCTAAGCAGTTTTTTATAAACATCATCTCATCTTATCTTCTCAACAACTATGGGAAACAGGCACTATTATTCTACCCATTTTACACATGAAGAAACTGAAGCAGACAGAGGTTAAGTGATTTTCCCAGGGTCCCACAAGTAGTATCTGAGACCAGATTTGAACTCGGGTCTTCCTGACACCAGTCCTAGCACTGTAACTATTGCACCACCAGCCAACTCGTGGCTATTCTGCTTTGTCTAAAAGAATTCGTTATGCCTCAGTTCCTCATCCGTAAAATGAGCTAGAGAAGGAAATGGCAAACCCTTCCAGCGTCTTTGCCAAGAAAACCCCAACTGGGGTCACAAAGAGTCAGACACGATTGAAAAATGTCAACTTTTAAAATATGAAGACACAGATGATGTGTTTACCAGGCCTGTACGTCACACAAAGCAGGGGGGCATGGAGTTGAATAATTAACATGCTGAATGACAAACTAAAGATCTTGAAAGATCTATAAGAGACCAGCGAAGATGGAAAAGTAAGAGGAGCCCATCATCCCATCAGTTTTCCCTAGAAATTTAGAAGACACACCAGAATGAATCCCGGTTAGGAAATCCAAGTTTTTTTTTTAAAAAAAAAAAATCACTTTTTACAGTCCAGGTCCGCATACAGTGATAGAAAGCTCTGCATATACTGGGGTGGTGTCTAACCAGGAGGGTACTGTGTGAAGTATGCCAAAGAAGGGACTGAAGGAAGGCTTGTAGCTGTGAGCTAAGGCAAAGAAAGGTTCTACATCCAACAGAGACCAAGAGCCTGGTGCTATGCAGGGAGCAGGATTAGGTGCCAACCAGCAGCTCTAGCTCTGTCACTCACAATCCAGAGCTGGGTCACAGATTCAGGGCAAACAGAGATAGAGGAAGGAACCTGCACCTAGGGGTGGCAGCTCAGAGCTTGAGGCTGTGTACTGGGCAAGGAGCAGGAATAGAAGAGAGGAACAGCTATATTTCAGACTCTGCAAGTGATGTGGGGTCTCCCTACTCAGACCAAAGTCATCAGGAAAGAAGTAGCATAGGGATGGGATATGATTTTCTGGTGTCTGAATAAATGTTATACTTTTTCTACCTTCTTTATGTCTCTCATACCTTGTGATATGGAACTACATAAGCATATTCACAATTATCATCGATGTTGTGTTTATTGCCTTCCTGTCACAGAAGCCCCTAGCCTACAGGCTGCTGGGCCTGGAGTCAGGAAGACTCATCTCTGTGAGTTCAAATCTGGGCTCAGACACTTACTAGATGTGTGATCTTGGGCAAGTCATTTAACTCTGTTTGCCTCAGTTTTCTCATTTGTAAAATCAGCTGGAGACCGAAATGGCAAATGACTTCAGTATCTTTGCCAGAAAAAACACCCAACCCAAATGGGTCATGAAGAGTCAGACATGACTGAAAATGACTGAACAACAGAGCAATACTCCCTCTTCCTTTAAAAAAAAATCCCTTCAGAGACAGACCAGAGAACAACTTTGATGTTTTCTGAAGGTTAGAGCTGTTTATGAGCAGCTACTCTCCCATAAAAGCATATGATGGTGACTTGTGGCAAAAGCACATGGCAGAGGTAAACATATGTTTGCATGTGACCTGAAAGGATAGTTCATACACAATATTAAGAAGGGCAGGTTTTAAATTCCCTCGCACAAGTTATCTCAGAATCTGGTCTTCTGGACAGAGTAGGGAAATTTTCTGGGCAGAACTAGCTTTGAGGGTTGCCTTGTGACTAACCCCAAACTCGAGTTCCTCAGTTTGAAAGTTTAGTGATCTGACCTTCTAGGGAGTTAGGTGACATTCTACAGAAGAAGAAAAAAAAAGTGAGATTTCAATGGTTTTGGAGGGTTCAAATCCTCCACTTACCCAATCTATCCGATCCTCAGGTTCCTTAACATTAAAATGAGAGGTTTGAGCTAAATGACCTTTCATGTCTCTTATGGCTCTAAATCTGTGGCTCTATGGTACTATGATCCTATCAATGCAGAGAAAATGATTTCCTGATGCAACATACCCTGAATGGAGCAGAGGACAAGATGGGGACAATGCACCAAACAAAGAAACTCACCTTTTGGAGGGTCAGCCATAAGACTGAGTCCAGTTGATGTGAGCCCAAAGTCTTTGTGAGCTTGTTAACCTGGGGAGTAGAAAGGATGATGGCACTCTCGATAGAAACTTGGAAGTTTCAGAGAAGGGAGAGTTTGGGGATAGCTATATGATCTCAACTATAAAGTATAGTGAAGTCTAGTTTGCAAAAGTTCCTAATTCATAAAACTAGTTAGTTATTGTAAATCCAATACTTTCAAATCAAATACCAAGATTGTCATTATGACCCTCTGGAGTATTTTAGCTTTCTCTATTAAGTTCTAGTAATTTAACCACCGACTGTTAAAGCTGATTATGGGGGTAAAAATTATCCCCAATACATCATGTTCTGATGTCCCACTTCTCTGATAGAACAACATCTATCCTTGTGCCTACTGGCAAATACCAATATGAATGTATCAGACTAGTTTGAAAAGTAAACTGAGATCTTTTTCTTGGCTGTGCTATGACAACTTATTTAATTGTTCTTGACTTCCCTGACTTTTCCCACCACCGACCATGCCACCCCGGAGGCCCTCCATACCCTGGTCCTGGCTTCCAGCAGCTATTCACATAGTGGATAGTGTGTGTCTGGAACCAGGAAGATCTGAGTTCAAATCTAGCCTCAGACACTTACTAGCTATGTGACCTAGAGCAAGTTACCTGACTGCCTCAGTTTCTTCAACTGCAAAATGGGGATAAAAATGGTACCTACCTCACAGGGTGGTTTTGAGAAAACAAATGAGAAAATAATTGTAAAGCATTTAACACAGTCCCTGACTATAATAGGCACTTAATAAATGCTTCTTGCCTTTCCCCTTTCTCTTTCCCCCTTCTAGACTTCAGAAACATGCCTCTGCCACTCTTTCATCCTAGAATTCCCCTCAGCATCTGAGGCCTCCTCACCCTGGTACATCCAAACCAACCCAGTAGCCCTCTTAACCTCGACTGTGCCTCTGAAAGGCTAGCCCATTTATTCCATTTTTGAAGTTATCATGGGGCCTCCATTTTGTGAAGTAACCCAAGCTGACCTTCATTTCCTAGACCCTCTCCATTCCTGGCTTCTGGACTTCAAAACCACAATCCCACCAGGTCCCTTCATCTTCCCCTCTGCCCCTCCTCCCGGCTTTTCAGCTCCCTTTTGTGTGTGATCCTCGAGGACAGGAACTGCCTTTCTTTTTGCTTGTATTTGCATTACCATCACTTAGCACAGTGCCTGGCACATAGTAGATGTTAATACATGTTTATTGACTGACTGACAAAATGTCCAGAATGAAATTCATCATTTTCCCCCAAAACCCTCCTCTCTTCTTAACTTTTCTATTACCATTGAGGTTACCTCCTCCCAATCACCTATGTTCACAAATTAGGTGTCATTCCCCCTAGGTCACACCCCTCCATATTCAATCAGTTGTCAAGTCCTATCATTTTCTTTACTTTCCCTTCTCTCCTCTGACAATGCCACTACCCTGGTACAGGCCCTCATCACCTCACACCTAGACTACTGCAATATCCTTTTGGTCATATAAGTATTTTTATGCCTTCTTTACAGATGTGAAAACTGAGACTCTAAAAAGTTAAATAACTTTCAAAGATATGAAATGTCTCAGGTGGGATTCAAACCCAGATTTCCTATGCCTTGTCTATTATATCATACTGCCTATGATCAGTTTAAAATTCAGAGGAGGAAGAGTACTTTATAAAAATGCATATTCTTATAGTGTTAGCATTAACTTGTTAAAAAGAGAAGAACCAGAGAACCAGAGAAGAACCTCTTATCCTCATATCTAGTGTAATTCTTCAGGACCCAACACAGTGCTGTGAATAATAAATAATAAATATTTTTGGCTTAAACTAAACACAATCACCATAAAGACATTTTCAGTATTATTGTTTTGCATTACTCTTTCTTTTAATAAAAATTTCTCATATCTTCTGAATTTTTATGATTTTCCTTATTAAGTAGGGTTGAAGGTGAAAAAATTGACTTTGGATTTATCAGCTTAACAGAATAAAAAATTGGTGCTTTGTATTACACACTGCACTCCATGAAGAATTAACAACATGTAGTTATTTTTAAACTGTTGTGTTATGTGCAAAAAGTGCTTAAAATAAAAAAACAATACTTTTAAGAGGTCTCCTTGGAGAAACAGGCTGAGTTAGCAAGCTAAATTGCAAAGTGCTGACTGCACTGATTTATCTTCATCTTCACAGGTGGGAGGAGAAAGACTGAAGAGCAAGAGGCTAGAAGGGCAAACCAACCACACAATAAATTCAGCATGGGTGGATATGGGAATGCATGCTAAGAAGCCCCCCGAGCTTGATCTGATTAGACAGACTCTAGTCATTGGGCCAGAGGAGATGAGGCATGTTGAGGGGATAACCTCTGGAGATAGAGACTTCTGGAACTAAAAAGCTGATTAGCCACTAAATACTCTCAGGCTTGATTATGGAGCCAAAAAAGAGTCTGCGTTTCTGATGAAAGGACAAGCTTTGACATGTAGTTATCAGAAGAAGAAAGGCTAAAATTTTTCAAATGCCAAAGTTCTAAGTCATAGCAAACCTATTTCCTGTCCTTTTCTGAAAGCGTTTACTAGACTGTTACATCTCAGAAATGCTAGAAAAGTTCATCAGGGTTTTAAGAGGGTATTTGATGAAGTGCTTCATGATATCCTTGTGACTGCTGTCTGGTTGTGAATCATGGAATAACACACTCTGAAAAGCAGCAGAATTACAAGTAACCCAAAAGGCGATGGAAAGCTGCATAGTGGAGCTTTTTTAAGTACGCTATAACCTTATCAGTGATGACGTACAATCCAGAAGTTTTACAAAAAACATTCTTGAGAACATCTAGGGCAGAAAACATGTGGCTATGTAATGAGAATAAGAGACAACAGATGGACAGCTGGAGGGCTGAGATTTTATCTCCAAAAAAATAAAGTTTGGACCCCAGGTTAAGAACAACTGCATCATTTGGATAATAGAAACAGGATCGCAAATGATTTGGAAAAACTGGCTTAATGAGTCAAAATTTAATGAGACGTAGATGTGTGTTAAGTCCTATGGTTAGGTTTAAATGGTAAATTATAAAAATATAGGATATGACGTGTGAAAAAGAGATAAGGGACTTAATGGGATGAAAATTCCAAATGACTCAACATCAAGGCATGGATGGGTTTCATCCTGGACTATATTCATAGAGGAATCAGATCCAAAAAGAAAAAGGGTAATTTACCCATTGTACCATCCTCTGCACTAATCTAACTACGTCTGGCAAATTTTCTTCGCTGAGAGAAATTATGGCACCTTCCATATCCTTTCTATCTTTTTCCCTCCACTCATATGATGGCTAGCCTAGTTCAGACTTGATCACTTCTCACCTAAATTTAAACAATCACAACAGCCTCCTCTTTAGACTCCTACTTTCCTGTCAGTCTCTCACTCTCAGATCCAGACTCTAGCCAGCTGCCAAAACAATCTTCCTAAAACATGTCAGACCATATCAGCTTCCTGCTCAAGAGTCAGTGACCTCCTATATCCTCTAGGATAGAAAACAAACTGCTGATCCTATCTCCATTTGCAGTTAAACTGGCCTACTTGCTGTTCCTTGAACTCTAGCTTCCTTTTCTGCCTTTGTGTCTTTGCTCAGGGTGTACTCCATGCCTAGAATATACTCCCTCTTTCTCTCTGGCTCTAAAAATCTTAGCTTCTGTTAAGGCCAGTTGATATACCATCCCCTCTGGAAAGCCTATAGGTTTTAGTGCCCTCTATATCCTTTTCCTCAAATTATCTATATACTCATATGTTTATATGCTATATGTACCCAGGAAAATGTAAAATCCCCAAAGACTGTCCTGGATGGCTCTCATCATATGGGACCATATTTTTAACTGCTGTGACCTATATCACATTGGGTGCATAAAGTTCTACCCATAAAGGATCAAGCCAATATTATTTTGGTTATTTTTAAATGTTATTTAACAATAACTTAATAATAAGTTTTAATTTTTAATAATGTTATTATCTTACTCTCATATTTTAAAATTATTTTAACATCATTATTATTTCTTCAATATACATTTTTAATTATATATATTTCCTATTTAATTTTTGGAGAAGGCACAGACTATGCCAAACTGTTTATTATAACTGAAGATCTTCAATCTGAAGGTAAAACTGTCTCCATGCCTAACTCCATACAAGTTCAGCCCCCATTTTGAGAGACTCCTTTCTCTCAAAAGAAGAGTCTTTGAAGCAACAGCCTAAGTAGAAAAACCTTTTGTATTAAATGTAGTTTTCTGTAATACTTTTTAATTGCATGCTCAAGCTAACGGTTTCCTTTGACATATGGCTGCCTGTAGCCTCCTAAGTTTGCCTATCGGAAGTTCAACAGATTTTATTTTTGTTTTCCCTTCTTATAACTTTGCTTAACCCATGTTATTAACTATCATCCTTAACTTATAAGGACCAGTCTATCCTTGCTCTCCAGGCACCTACCAAAGGTCAAAGACCAATTATAGGTGTGGAAAAGACTATCCAGGAGCCAGGCACATATACCCTGGCCAATTAACATTCAGAAAAGATTGTTCTTGAGCACCTATACAAGATGCTGACAAATTAGTGCCCTGAAATCTTCAAGAACACTTGAAGAGCAGGATGCCTCACTAGTAAGGACAAACAGCAGCCACCCTGCTTTTTCTTTACATAAAGAGGAGTAATCTAGACTAAGATTGCTTTGTAGCTACATTTTAGGCAACTTTCCCATAGATAAGATTCTCGTAGCAGAATGATTGTAACAATAGAAATGGGAAGAATAGTAACTTAAAAAAAAGAGCCTAAATGCTGAATAATTATAATAACCCTTTCTGGAAGCCAGAACTTGGCCTTGGAGAAGACCTGAGAAAATATACTCTCCTTCCTTCTCTACAAAGATTAGGGGATATGGGTGTGGAATATAGAATACACTATCAGATTTGATGTGTTGATTATGGGGTTCTAGTTTTATGCCATCAAGGCCAATCCCTTCATTTTACAGATGTCAGGACCTGCTTTTTGCTAGGCCCTGGCTGATAGAAGTCATTCCATATCTGAACACCAATTAACCTGCCTGTGTAGAAGGAAGTTCCTATGTACCCCATAACTGGTTTGCTCAGCTATATTTAGATAAGGAATGCAAAACTGTCCTAATAACAACTAGGGTAGCAAAGTTCATCTAACCCATGTATGCAAAGTTAGCCAACTTTCCTAATCACAATGCTCTCTGCTCAATGGAAGTGGAAGGAATCGAAGTCCAATCCACCCACTCAATGGCTGTCTCTAAGGTTTCCTTCTCACTTAGTCCCTATGAACCTGCTCAGCAACATCAATCATATATAGCGGCAGAGACACAGAAATCTGGGCTCTCATTTGGGTGACGTATCCCACTGTGTGCCCACATCATCACTTGTGCCCATGGGTCTATTCCTTGCTTCAGGTCATGCCACTTACACATGCCTGCAGCAGTATTTGAAACCAAGACTTCCTGATTCCAAGTCCAACACTATTCACTACACCATGCAACCTCTCTATTAATGCAGACAATATAATATTAATATTATAATAATATATAATAAATATATTATAAATTATATTTATTATTATGTTATATATAACATATAATATGTATTATTAATATATTATTATATTATAAATTATAATATATAATAAACAATAATAATATAATATTTAGCAAAGCTTTTGGACATAGTAGGCACTAAATTCATATTTTCTGAATCCATGGATCAATGTATTAAATGAATAAACATCTCCCTAGCTTCCTTTCAGCTCCACATTGTCAGCTTATCTTGACCTACAGTAGTAGTACGTTGAATTAAATTGAACTTATGATCAACTAAAATCCTCAGACTTTTTCATGTGCTGTCAAGTCAAATGTCTCCTGTAATAGGAAAGTTCTCATTAACAGTCATAGGGATAAACCACTTGGTTAATGAAAAAAAAATCTTAGGTACATTGTCAATAATGATACTGACAATATAGTTTTCCTTTATAGAATTTATGGATTATCTAGGCTTAGAACCCATGCTTCTTTCTGTTATCGTTTTGTACATCATTTCTTTATTCATAGAATCACAGAGTTGGATGGCACCTGAGATGCCATTTATTCCAACCCATATCTGAACAAGAATTTTCTTTTCAAATTGGTAATCAGCATCTTCCTATGGCCCAAGAACAGAATGACTTCAGATTTAAAATCTTTTTTTAAAAACACTTTGTTTTAGCAAAACAAATTGAGTTAAAAATTATCCAGTTAAGGAAAAAGTCTTACTGTTGAACCAAAATGGAAATAGGTAGCAACTTCTATCTTTTTTGTAATTAAGCAGCCTTTATTTGAAGACTTCTAGTGAAAGAAAACTCACTAATTCCTAAGGCAGTCCATTCCACAATGCTAAGTGGGACATTCCATTGAAAACCTGCTGCCATAGAAATGATTCCATCTAATTACATTATCACAGAGTCCATACCACTCCATTTTCTCCTCCAATATAAGATACCTTATTGAAGGCTTAGATAAGGTCTAGGTAAATTACATTTTTAGCATTCTCTTCATTTACCTGTTTAGCAACTGTGTTAAAAAAAGAAATAAGGTGAAGGAGCTTATCCTATATGTTGAAATCCCTACTAACTAGAAGTTTCGGGGATTTCCAACCCTGCTCTGAACCTTTCCCATAAAGCTAAAAATTTCATATAAAACACTTAATTATGAAATGAGTATTGTTAAAGAGAGTTAAATCTACAATACATTTCATCAGGTATTAAGTCATATTACAGAGCATGCTGATACAAAGTCAGTATCATCATAGGAAAATTAGAATCAACTTCCTCTTTTTGGAAAGAAGGAAAGGTGAGGCCTTTTGCCAGGAAAGCAAGACCAAATAACTATAGACACCATTTTGTCATTGTTTTAAAGTCATGATACTGAAAGGGACTTAGTGATTTCCAAATGTAATTTGTGAGTCAACAGCCTTAAAAATAAAATCTCAGTGACCCTGACAGCTTCCCCTCCCAGGTGTTTTCTAATGCATTATTTACAGAAAGGAATTGTGGAGCTGCCCCGGCACTATAATTATGAGAAACACAAAACAGAGATCTCTGCAGGCTAAAAGGTTGGGAAATCCCAAGAGTTTTCCACATGATAGAAAAATCCCAAGAAGGAAAAAGTAGTCATAAAACAAGTATAAGCACTGCCCATATAGCCAGGGCAGTGTTAGAGAAGCCATAAAAATACTAAGGAATTGTGCTGAAGAGGTATATCTTTTACCAGCAACAATGAAAAGGAGACTTTTTTTCTGAAGGTGTTGCTTAGGTACCCAGATTTGAAAGATGTTATAACAGTGAATTCCTTTCAAAAGTAAAACATTTGACCTCCAGCGGAATTGAATGTTGAGTGCCTTCATTAAATGGACCTTGAAATGCATCCAGCAATATTTACACTAACATCAATCATATCTTTAGTTTGTACAAACTTTTCACTAGGGTGCATGGTTATGAAAGGTAAAAGAAAATATTTTGTATTTTATTCTTTTTTGATGAATGCATATAATATCCTGTGGAGAGACAGCTGGAAGAGGGTGGGGACTGCTTTAGCCAAACTTTAGGCGTAAATTAAACTTCCTCTGAAGCTGGCAGCTTCTCACAGCTGAATCCTTTTTCATCTTGGGGAACAGCAGTTTACTGTTGGCTTTCCAGTGCTTATCTCTAGCTAACAGGAGTGTTAACTAATCTTGGGTTCATCAGCTAATGAATTCCAACTCTCAACTACCACACTGGAGTCCTAGCTGTGCCAATCAAATTAGAAATTGCAAGAATTCTGCTGGATTTTTGGAGTGAGAAAATACAGATATGAATCCTGGATCTGTCACTTACTACCTGTATCATCTTGGATTTAAGCCCTCTGGGGCCTTTGCAGCCTCACCTGTAAGATGAAGAGATTGGACAAGGTGATATCTGAGATGCCTTCCAACTCTATATCTCGACATCTACGTTTAAAAAGCTTGGATGATGTTGAAGGCCGGAACGTCATAAGCAGAGCAGGGAAAGAAAAGAAGGATGGCTGGCCTGGCCCCTTCCCAGAATGAAGATCCTAGAAGGAACTCACTATTGAGAGAAGGGGCCAATATGGTGTAGAGATGTTATAGAGTGAGAGGGTGTTTCAACAATCTGGCTAGCAGCTCTTGTGGGGGTAAAAGCCCCACAAAAGCCCAACAACAAGAACGCTACCAGCACGCTGCAAAAGCACAGGTTCTTTTGATCTGCTTAACTAAGGAAAGCAACGTTAAGGGGTTGACAAGCCTACTTTAATTCAGCATACAAATATCATTCACTTAGTTCAGGGGCAAAGACCAGCACCCTGAACTTGAGAGCAAAATACAAACAAATTACAAACATCAACAGACAGACCCAATACAATTCATAGTTACCAACATCTAGGTCCAGCCTGGGAGCTCAGAACAAGGGCTGGCCCAGAGTTACACGCACCACCACTGCTGTGGGTAAGAGCTCCAAAGAAGAGGAAACCAGCCCCTGGTTTTATACCTTTTTTCAGGGTCAAGGGTGAGTCACACACGTGACCTAAAATCATCACAAAGAGGCAACTTAAACCCACGAGGTCTAAGAGTTCTGATGTCCCAATCCTATCACTCAAACTCATGTGTAAACTAGGCCCTCCCTTAGTTAACCCCACCTGGGGCCCCACCTTGGTTACCAATTCACACCCACATAGGTTTAGCACCTCACTGGGGTTTGGGCCTGGGGCTTAGCACCTAGTAAGACTCAAAGACACGTAATTAATCATTTTAAAACAGTAAGAAAGTCCCAATTCAATTGATATTACAGAAGGCCACAAGCACCAAAGGAAGTCTCAGGATGAGAGGCAGCAGAGCCAAGGTGGCAAAGTTAACAGAGTCAAAATAAAGTCTTAAAAAAGATTTTTTTCTTTTGATATATGGTTTCTCTATTCTAAAATCAAATATTCTTTCTTCCTCTCTAGAGGGTATGGTAAAAATTTAAATATAAAGCAAAGTAATGATAGTTGGAAGAATGATTTTTTTTCTTTTTATTCCTAGTGTCTACCATAGTCCTGGCAAAATGTACTTAATAAGTATTTATTCAATTGAAATTAATTGAATTGGTCAAGTCCTCCCAAGGAGAAATTAATTAATTCTCTCTCTCTCTCTCTTTCTCTCTATGTGTGTGTATGTATGTGCATGTGTGTGTTGTATGTATGTATACGTATATACACACATAGATATATATATATATATATATATATGGATGTGCCTCCCCGTCTAATAACTCATCAACTATGGTGGTAGGGGAGGATAGATAAGGGGAAAAGAAAGATATGACTACTTTTTAAAAAATATTTTTTTACTTCAGGTTAAAAAAATGAAAGACAACATTAATGTGAAAAATTAGGAAGGAATATTTGGAAAAGTCACATAAATCTTAGAGGCATGTTCAAAAACCCAAACAAATCTCAGAGCTGGAAGAGATTGGATATGACATGACTTGCCCACGGTGACACAGCCAATAAAAAACAAAGCCAGAATTTGAACCCTAGCTTTGTTAGTCCAAGATTGGTGCTCCTCCACTACATGAACCGCCTCCAGTTGTCTGAGCTTTGTTGGATTTTTTCTTTGTCAAGACCTGTATTTTCATTAGTGTGGAGAATTAGCAGTCTGGAGACTCCATCCACTGATGAAGATCTCCAGCTTCTGTATAACTTGGTCTCAAGAATTGCCTGGGGCACTGATAGGTAAAGTCATATGCCCATGATCACGTGATAAGTATGTGTCTCAGAAGTAAGAGTTGAGCCCAGGACTTCCTAATTCTATCCACTATGCCACAATGACTCTCCTACAGCTACTTAAATTTTTAAATCTTTTAAATGTCATAAGCTCTAATTCTCAAATTTGCAGCTTCTCATAGTCAAATCCAATTTGTTCTTAGCCAGACAACTTTGTAGTTCAGTGATTCAAAACAAAAAGGTACACAAAGAATAGGTTAATCCTTGAATAATTCTTTAAAAATTCAAGCTGTCTGATTTACAAACATCCCTTCCTTATGGTTTCCCCACCTGCAGACTCTTCTCCCAGGCTGATACCAGTTACAAGAATCCCCCTCCCCAACCCTACTGCTACCAATACTGGGAATTTATCTCTTCCTTCCCCTCAATGTTATTAACCCCTTCCTGACCCCCCCCAAAAAAGTTGTTCTAACCAGATCTATCTTTATGGCAAGTGAGATGGGTAATGTCAAACTAGAAAGGATAGAGAATGACTACTCTGACATTTTGATTAATCTGAGACAACATTAATGTATTTCCTCCAACAGTATGATTCTCAACTCACCCAAACCTTCTCATCCTATAATACTTTTGTTTGTGTCCTCTCATAAATCTTCCAACATGATCCAAGGGCTTGCAACATGATGGTGGCCCCCCTCTAGATATAACATCATATGGGTGCTTGCCTATTTATTGAACAAACTCCATTATAGCTATCTTAAATACATTTATATACAAATACACACACACACACACACACACACACACACACACACACACACACATATATATATATATATATATATATATATATATATATATATCTGTCTCTTTATTTATGAATGAGACATCACTTTGAGTATACTCCAGCCCATCTCCTCTAGTCATAAATCTCTAAGAACTGAGTAACTTAAACCTTTCATTCCTGGAGTTCTCACCCTTCCCCCTACCACAGTCCTAATTGATGATTGCCTTTTTACCTTACTACATCCAAGCCTGGGCTCCAGCGTTGCTTCACTTTACTCCCTGGATTTCTTCTCTGAAGCTGCCATACCATCGACTCATCCACCACTTTCCAATGCTACCATAATCAAATCAATTCTGTCATGTTTTTCCTACTCATTGTAAGATCCTTTAAGGGCAGGTGGGATCTTTGTGTTTGTATTTGCATCTCCAACGCATAGACCAACACTTGGCACAAAATGCCTAATAAATGCTTTTTCATACATAGGTAGTAAGTCACTAACATGGGACTCTCCTCATTGGTGGCATTGGTGGAGATCAATGGCCCGATCCTCTGTGGGAGACAGGGTGAAGTTCACAAGATCAGGAGAGAGGAGAGCTCTGGTCTCTTCAGGTTCTTCAGTCTATTCAGGTTCTTTGGGAACTGTGACTGCTTTAAGTGCCTCTGGCCTCCAACTTTGAGAGAGAAGATGGACAATGTCCACACCATTTCAGGTTGTTAAAAAGAAAATAAGACTAGGAAGGAGCCAACATGAAAGGACCTGGAAGGCTCTATCATGTCCTTTTCTCAAGGTTGCTACCCTAGAGATTTTAAGGAATTTCCTTTTGGTTGAGATCTGGGACTCTCTCTTGGTTGAGCTATTACCTCTCTTCCAATGGGAGAGGGCCTTCACTTTGTATAATCTGCTGTATATTCTCCTATGCATAGATACCTACTCTGATCTCTGTTTTGCTATCGACTTAAATAAATTAGTTTATTTGCCACTTGTTACATGTGTTCATCGTGTAACTGGTATTTAGTGGGAATGCAGTTAATTAAGCCTTGGTTATAAAAATTGGGTGTTCCTTCCCCATAAAGTAATAGTGACCAGAAGTTTAGCTAGAACCTAAAAACCACATCCCCTATACTGATAATATTTACAGAAGAAGATGGATATAATTCTAACCCACTACCCCCCATCTTTGAGAGCAGTGTGGCCAAGTTTCTGGCTCCAGCCTCTGTCTCTTCAAGCCACACAATGACATGGGGGACAGCTTCACAGGTTCATTCATTTGATGACATCCAATCTAGAAAAATTCAGAAAAGTTCACTGCCAATAGTTTGGCCACAAAATAATGAAATGAGGATGAGTTATCATCATAAGAGTTCACACTAGTACTGCCCTGTTATTTAATATAACAACACTATAGGTTAACTACTTCAGGTATTCTTATCCCTATTTTACAGATGAAAAAACTAAGGCAGAGTTGCCCAAAATTGCTGAGCCACTAATTCTAAAATTCTGAGAACAAAGAAAGAATTTGAGCCCTCTTCCTTGGACTCTCAATCCACTATGCTGACCACTAAACCATTCTAGATATGAGGGAACTCAGTGGGTCATTAGACTGGCTTCACCTACTTAAGATCACCTGTGGTGATCCTGGAAATGCAATTGAAATGAGATCCAGGAATTAAATCCAGGAAATCTGAGCTAAGGACAGGATCGGGATGCATCAAGGGATATCTTGGGATATAGGTAGGAATAGGGGCTCGAACTCCTTGCCAGAGCAGGCAAGCTAAATTGAAACATAAGAATAATGCAAGGTGGATAACAGATTATGCACTCAAGTGGAATGGAGCGGCCAAGAGAATTGCTAAACCAGCATTGGGACTAGGACACATAACTATCAGAGATTTCTCACCATAGGATGAATTTTGCCAATGAAGGACTTCTGTTTATTGACTCCTTTTAATCATGTGGTCATTCAGGGTTTTCTGGACTTAGTTCCAGGATGTGGAAATTGGGGGGAGTAGCAAAGTTGTGCCAGATTTAATGGCCACCTTGGTGAAGGAAAGAGGGCAGACTGTCTCTGTTAAGGCAATGATTTTGTCTTCGTGGGGATTCTGTGAGTCAGACTCTAGAAACAAAGGAATGTCCTCAGGGCAGACAGGGGCTCTGCCAGATCCAGGATAACTGTAGCCTCCCTTTGAGCCCTTTTGTGTCATTGCTATCTGAAGCATTACCTATGGTCAGAATCAGGGAGCTGGCAGCAAGATGTTAGCATCAGAACTTCAACTACTTCTTACATTCCCTTCTGCCACCAGAACTTACCTATTCCCTAGTCCCTTCCCCTCCCGCCACCAGAGCCAACCTGTTCTGTTGCTCTTCTGTCATCACAGCTGACCCTGCCTTACTGATCTTCAGATGCTTTTGGTTTGGACATGGGGAAAATGGTGGCAGCCTCCTTGAAGCTTCCTAACCATAAAGATGTCTGAGAAAATTCACAGTTGTGTTGGTTAGAGGCCCAAGGATTACCTATTTAAAGTGAGTATCTTCACATTTAATGACTGAGAATATTAAGAATTTCCTGGAAGCAAATCTGAATATTGAGCTTCTTCCAGGAATATCCAGCTCTAACCTAAACTATAAAACTCTGGCTTCTCTGACAAAGCATAGAGTAACTCACAAATGTTTGCTTAAATAATAACTGTTGTGAGTGCCAGAAGGGAAAGTATATTTTTAACTACTTCAAACCACTGCTCAAGCTTTCTTTAAAGCCCAGACTATTACTCATTTTTTTATAGCAGTGTGGTTAGATTACATGGTTCTGTATTTTACTAGGAGGCACCTACTGTAAATGGTGGCAGTCGCTGGCTCCAAACAATGACGTGTAAATATGAGGCAGGAAAGAGAAATACTCCTGGGCACCAATCTCTTCCAATTTGAACTTCATCATTTGGTCTGTGTTCATTAAGCAACATATGGAAAGCATTGGTGATCACAGTGTGGTTTCAAAGGAGCCACGTTTTACAGTATTGTATGTTATGATTTAAGTTGGTAATAGTTTAAAGGATGGAAAGAGCCACCACATTATCAACTACCTACTTTAAGGACATTTTAAGCTAAGATGACATAGGACTGACATCTCTGATACCAGGATTATCTAAAATCGGTACAGGAGCAATGAAAACATGACGTTGAAACAGAAACATAATGAATTAATTCCTGGTCATAGATATGTATCAATCAGAAGCCAGCTAATGGTCAACAGATCTAGGGACCAACTTCACTATAATATTCTTCCAGTCAGGAGACTAGGACCGGGAGACAGGACATTTTCCTGGGATTTATTGAGAGCTTTGAAGTTTCCTTTTTAATACCATCCCATCACTCAGTCAGTCAGCATGCATTTATTAAGCATATATTATGCAACCTTCCTTGAGGGCACAGTCTGTTTTCACTCTTGCTTTTGGATCCCTAGCATTGAGCAAGCGGAGTACCTGACACATTGCAGGCACTTAAATTCATATCGTTTGATCGTTTGAAGCACTACTCCATGGGGATCTACAGACAAAAGCGAAAATAGACCCTGCCTTCAACAAGGTGATAGTCTAGCCAGGGAGACAATATTTATATAGAGATATATGCAAAATAGATACAAAGTAGATACAAGGTGATTTTGTGGGGAAGGCAACTAGCAGCTAGGAAGATCAGGGAAGAGTAGAAAGAGTCCCTTGAGCTGAACCTCCAACTTGGATTCTAAGAGACAGAGATAAAGAAGGAGTATATTCCAAGCACGGGGAATAAAGAACACCAGGGCAAAGAAATAGGAATGGAGTATCACGTATGGGGAAAAGTAAAAACGAAAAAAAAAAGCAATTAAACCATGGCAAGACTATATTGTGTGTGGAGGGAAATAACGTATGACAAGGCGGAGAGATAGTTTGTGACCAGGTTGTCAGGGGCCTTAGATATCAAATAGAACAGTATATATTTGATGCTGGAGGAGATAGGAAGCCACGGGATCTATTGAGTAGGGGAAAGATATGATCAAACCTTTGAGAACATCCATTTGACGCTGGGGTTGTAAACTTGGATGACTAGAGACCAGTATTATGATGCTTTTGTGTTGTTTGCTCATCTTCCCAGACTATTACTTGTAACTGTTTGTTAAGGTAGGGCTCTGCTTCCAGTGTGAAAGGCATACTGTCCCAAGCTTCAGGGGTTCTGGGCTATTGTGTTCAGAGATACTGCTAGGAACCTGTAAGTTTTCAGTTCTTCCAAGGTGGCATGATCTGAGAAGTGTTTACTCCTCTCCTGGACTGTGATCTGATCTTTGAGTGACCACAAGCGCTCTTTTCTGCCCTGGAACTATGAGGAGGGTTCCTTCTCCACTGCTGCCACAAGCTCTACTATACCAGTGTTCCTCTTCACCCCAGGACTGCCATCCAGGACCTGGACCTAATCCAAGTGTGGGCAAAGCAACAGAGTCCTGCCTCAGTGCTAGCAAAGAGACTCCAATAATCTTCTCCTGATCAGCTGTTCCACCTCCTTACAGTCTGTGGGCTGGGAGCCCTGGAAGCATTCAGTCACTCCCAAGGCCTGATCCTGACCTGCTGGGGCCAGGTTGTGCTGGACTGTGGTCCACTCCTACTCTGGTGCAACAGACCTTTCCTGCTGACCTTCTAAGATGTCCCAGGTGTCTGTGGGCCAAAAGGTCCAGAAACTGCCACAGCTGCAAGCAATTCAGTCGCCCCAAGGCCTGCTCCTGGTTTGCTGGGGCCTGGTCTGTGCTGGAGAAGCCTGTGCTGGACTGCACTCTCCTTTCAGCCAGGTGCAACAGACCTTTCCTGCCAACCTTGTTCGTTGTCTTGTGCTGGAAATTTCTTTCACTCTGTCTTTTTATGGGTTCTGCTGCTCTAGAATTTTTTTAGAGTCATTTTTTTAAATGGAGGGTTTTAGAGGGGAGCTCTGCAATCTTGGCTCCTGATTGTGATGCTTTTGAAAGAAATAAGGAAATTCAGAGGAGGAGTGAGTTTGGGGGTAAAGCTATTGAGCCCTGTTTTGGATACATCAAGTTAATAGAATTATAAATTGAGAGCTAGAAGAGCCCACAAAGCCCATCAAACCCAACCCACCCATTTAACAGATGGGGCAACTGCAACATAGAAAGGTCAAATTATTTGCCAATGGCTAAACAGCTAGTAAGTGTCTAAGGCAGTATCTGAGTCCAGATCTTCCTTTCTCCAAGTTCAATACCCTATTGACTGCACCATGCCACCTCATTTTGAGTTTGAGATGCCTACAGGATACAGGTGCCTACAGGTCAAAATATCTGGTAGGCAGCTGGTGACGTGGAACAGGGGCTTGTGACAGATATATATGAGAGATAAAAGTAAAAGTCTTCTGCAAACAGGTGATAATTAAACCCATAGTAGTTGGTGAGGACAATAAGAAAGAGAAGAAGGTCCAAGATAGAACCTTGGGGTTGCTCACAGTTAGGAGACAGGTCATGAATGATTATCCAGTAAAGACTGAAAAGGAACTATCAGACAAATTGGTGACATGACCACTTAGATGTGACCATTTAGACTCTCAACTTCAGTTTCCTTGTCTGTAAAAATAAAAGCAACAACTTCAAAAGTCTGTTGCAAGGAGATAACACATGCAAAACACTTTACAAACATAAAAGTGCTACACAAATATCAACTTGTATTATTGCCTTAAAAATCTATAAAATGGAAATTCTACTCTGTCTCTGCCTTATTTATATGACAGAATTTTTGGCTAAAAGAGATAATATATTTAAATATATTTGAAAAAATTTAAAGCCATATAATGCAAAATTTGGGGCATGTAAATCACAATAAATATTTGTTGATTAAACAAATAAGAAAAAAATGTCAACATGATTTGTAAATGATAAGGATTGTAAAGGCATACAGAGGCTGACATCGAGTACTCAATGGTATTCTCTCCAAAACATCTTCCTTCTTATTTTAATCACAGTTTTTCCTTTCATTAGTTTTGCAGAAAATGAGGAACAATTATCAAATTAAATATCTCAAAGCAACCAAAACTGTCCTTTCCAAAATCTCCTAATTGCCAAATCTGATGGGCTCCTCTTAATTCTCATTCTCCTTGAACTTTCTACAGTATTTGACATTGATGACTACCTCCTACTCCTAGATACATTCACCTCCCTGAGTTTTCATGACACTGTTCTTTTCCAGCCCTTCTACTTCTTGGGCTGATCCTTCTCGGTCTCCTTTGCAAGATCATCATCCATGGTCCATCCCCTGTGGGTAGGACACAGCTAGAGCTGTGTCCAGGGCCCTCTTCTCTTTTCTCTCTATACTCTTTCTTAATGATCTCTTCAGTTCCCCTACGTTCTCTATTAGAATAATTACAGATCCATGTATCTGTTCCTAATGTCTCTTCCGAGTGCTTATTCCACGTTACAAACTGTAATGGCTGTTTCCAGCTGTGTGTTCCATAGACGTCTCAAATTCATTATATCCAGAAAACTCATTATTCTTCTTACATGCCTCAAGAAAAAAACCTGCCTTCATCCTAACTTCCTGGTTTCTTTGCAGCCTGTCTCTCTGTCTCAGATCTGTCTCTCATACAACTACCAAAATTATATTCCTAAAGCATGTCTGACCCTGGGACCCTGAGTCACAAAGCTTCATTGAGTACCTATTACCTCTAAAATAAAATGTAAATTCCTCTGTTTGTCTTTTTAAACCTTTCATAATCTGGCCAAAGCCTATCTTTTCAGGGTAATTTCATATAACTCCCCCTACTTACTCTATATTCTAGTAAAACTGATCTACTGGCTTCACCCATACACCACTTTCCTTTTTCCTACCTCCATCATTAGCAAACTTCCTTTTACCTTTAAAATCTTCCTTTCTCCCTCTATCACAATCATTCAGCCACCTCTCCTTCTTCGGGGTTTATGTTATCACCTGATTCAGGTCCTGGTAGCTGTTGTTTCTTCACTCCCAGTACATTCTCCTCTTCTCAATGAGTTCAGTGCCAGGCTCAGAGTCTTTTCCCCCTCCAAATCCCCTGCTCTCATAGTAAGGGGCTTCAATACAAAAATTATTAATCCCTCAAATAATCTAACTTCCCAATTCCTCAATCTGTTCAGTTCCTATTATCTACTCCTTAACTAAACCTAACCTTGGGTACACACAAAGAAGGTTATGCCCTTTACTTTGCCATAACCCACAAGTGTTCCACATCCCTATTCATTAACTCCAAAATCCTTTATCTGATCATTATACTTTGTCCTTCCATTTTTCCTTTTGCCTTTTTCAACCCTTACATGCCTCCCCACAACCTTCGTTTCCTCAACTCCTCTGTTGTTTCCCAAGGCACCACCCCTATCTACACTTTCCTCCCTTTCACAACTTGACTCTTTAGTGAATCAGTTCAACTAAACGCTATCCTTTACACTGAAGTGCCTTTATCCTTTTATTCTATGGCTGGCCATGCCTTGCCAAATTCTGACCCTAGATTACTCCCACCATCCACCTCCTTCACAACTATTCATGTTCATAACAGAGATGGAGGTCCTCTATAAATTTATGTTCTCTAATCTCAATGTTGGCCTCACTAAAACAAGGCAATAATTCTGTTCTTCCTTAGCCATTTTCCTATCCCTTCTCTAAAGTCACAGTCACCACCCTATTCGGGCCCCTAATTGACCTACCTTCCTCCAATCAGCTACCAATGATTTTTCAAAAGTGTAAGTCTGACACTATCACTGCCCCATTCAGTAAACTATAGTGGTTTCCTATTACTTCTAAGATTAAGTAGAAAGTCCTCTATTGGGCATTTGAAGCTCTTCACAACCTGGTCCCTTCCTACCTTTCCTTCTTACATTTTATTCACCTCTACTCATTCTACAATACTGCTACAATGGCCTACTTGCTCCTCCTCCTCCAACACAATACTTAGTTCCCATCTCTGTGCTTTGGCACTGACAATTTTCTTTGCCTAGTATGCTCTGCCTCTTGGTTCCTCTCTATCCCTTTAAAACTCAGCTTAAATCCTACATTTTGTAGGTGTCCTTTCCCAGTCCCTCCAGCTGCTTCTGTCTTCCCCTCTCAAATTTACCTTCCATGTACTCTGTGTATATCTTCATTGTTCCTATTTACTTACATGCTGTCTCCACAATTAAAATGTTAAGTTCTTCAAGGGCAAAGACTCCTTTTGTCTTTCTTTGTAGCTTCAATAGTTACATGAGAAACCCTTCATTTTTGCTTTTGACTAATTAATTGACTAAAGGACTATGTAGTGCAATGGATTTGGAATAAGAAGACCTGGTTTCAAATTCCAGCTCTGCGACTTTCCATCTTTTCATCCTTATTGTATATCACTCCCATTCCAGCATCCTAGGGTCCAGTCAAACTGCTCCTCCTTGCTTTTCTTCACACATGACCCTCCATTTCCTATCTCTATGCTTTTGTATTACCATGCTTGGAGCGGACTTCCTCCTAACCTCCACCTCTTGGAATCCTTTGTGACCTTCAAAGTTTAGCGGAAACATCATCTTATACAGGAAGCTTTTGTGAGTCTCCCCAGCTGCAAGCTTCTTCCCTCCAAAATTATCTATATTGTATTTATCTATAAATTTCCATATTGTTTTCCCTGGAGACTGTAAACTTCTTAAGGATAAGATACTCTACTTTTGTCTTTTCCTGGGTGCCTACCACAGTATCTGACACAGTGGAGGTGCTGAAGAGTTTGTTGACTGATTATCTGTGTGTTGACAGACCAGTCAGTTAACATCTCTGGGCCCCAGTCTCCTTATTCATACTTGAGGATGACAAACTAGATAATATCTTAGGTCAATCCTGTTGCATCCATCTTTAAGGTTGAATCTATACAGTGAGGTGGCACTCCTCTTCCTGAGTTCAAATCTGGCCTCAGAAACTTACTAGCTGTGTGACCCTAAGCAAGTCACTTGATGCTGTTTGCCTCAGTTTCCTCATCTGTAAAATGAGCTGGAGAAGGAAATGAAAATCTGCTCTAGTATCCTTGCCAAGAAAACCCCAAATGAGGTCATGAAGAGTCGGACATAACTGAAAAATGACTCAACAACAACTATACAGGCATGAATGGGTTGGGTGAGGATATTAGAGTTTCATATGAAACTTATGATTTAGGATGCAGCAAAAGAGTGGTAGGGGATAGCTGGGCATAGTGGATTGTGATCTCATATAATGAGCCTTTCATTCTTATTAACCAGTCTTTATCCAGGAAATCCTCATTCCAATCAAATGGATCATTCCTTTTCTCTTCTTTTCCCCCACAGTGGTAGGAAGGAAGGTTTAGTGTGGGCATGGGCGTGTGGGTGGATAGATGCACATAAGTGAGAGAAATAACAAGATAGCTGGGTGGCTTCAACAGAGGATACACACACACAACACACACACATACATATACATATATACATATGTATATATACCAATTTCTTTCATCACCTGTTCATTTCTCATACTTCCTCATTTAACCCCCCAAAAATATTTCTCCCTAATTTATAAACGGGACCTTTCAAAATGTGTTACTAAATATACACTTCATCAGAAGTTAGGTAATTTCACTAGTGTTGAACATGTAAATACTTGAGCCCACACAATTTTCTTAGCCTCAGGGAAGAAGCAATTTCAAATGAATTTCAACTAGGAGACAGATACATGATGAAAAATTGTGGAACTGCGTGGTTCTTACTGAAAACTTTCTTTTGGATGATTGAGGCTTCTCTCTAATGCATATGGAATTTGAAAGAGTAGAGAATCTTCACAATGACTTAACTATCTATATTCAAATATTGTTTTCTCTGTATCAAATACTTTCATAAAAGTATCACATTTTGACTACTATTCATATATTTATAATAAATGAGAACCATTATTCAGATTTTCCTGTATTTTTCATTTTTTCCAACTTTTAGGTTAAAACGATCTCTTTTTTCCCTAGTGAATCCAGGACTCTTGCTTTGACAAAATGTGCACAGAGTAAATCTAGGAAGTTATGTTTGCTTGCAATTCTGTAAATATTTAGATACTACAAATCCTACCAAATCTATACTATACACAAAACTCTATCTCCTTTCTGAGGACTTAGGCAACTGGGTAGTACAATAGCCCTGGACCAGAAGTCAGGAATACCTGAGTTTTAATCCACCCAAAGATATTCCCTAACTGTATGACCCCAGGCAAATCATTTAACCTCCATTGATTCAGTTTCTGCACCAGTAAAATGGGATTAATAATAGCACCTACTTCCCAGAGTTGTTGTGAAGATAAAATAAGGTAATATTTGAAAAGCATTTTGCAAACTTTAAAGTCCTACAGAAATGCTAGGTAGCAATTAAAAACTGAATACCACGTAAGATATCGTAAATCAATATATACTGCTTCAGAGAGGGTCCTGATAAATAATAAACTATCTTAGAAGAAAACATTTCTAAATATTTTGTTAAATGAGGTCCTCCTCCTCCTAAGATGACTAATGCCTCAGCTGAGGAAAATAAAAGACAAAAACAGAAAGTTCCAGATAAAAACGTCATTTTCAAAACTAGAACCAATATTTCCTCCCCACCCCCACTGTATGGATAGGCACATCACAGTAGTAGAAGTTTCCATATAGAAGCCAGGAAGGTCTAAGTTTCACTTTCAGAGGTGGTACAAAAATTGTTGGCCCTAAATCTAGATGTGGTTAAATTATTTTAAAAGGCCAATGCAATGTTGGATGGGGATGACGATGATAACCAAGCAGAGAAAGCTGCTTGAAGACAACTTATAGAAATGGGTTTCCTTGAGAACAGAGCTGGGAAAGCATGTTGTCTCAATCATATGTCAATAACACAGGTCATGGAGAGATTGATAGATCATTCAGAGGAGGCAATTGTAGACACACCTCTTCGTGGCAGATTTCATTAAGAGCTTTGGGCGATGCTTTCGCTCCCTCTTCACTGGACCTAACATAGAAGGGGAGGAAGTTAAGGATGAGCTAACTTCAAGAAGATCAGTAGGAAAAGAGAATTTTGGCCAGATCTGCAATCTGTCATTGCTCTGATGGAGACGTCAGTGTTCAATAGGCAAGAATCAGTTGACAAAATATGGGCAGTTGGAACATACCAATGTGTTCGAATGGGGAAAAGCTTGAGTGTCAGAACCAGAAGCAGCAAGAGTCAAATGGAGGGTGGTTGTAAGATTGTGAGTTCCTTGAGGGTAAGGACTATATTTTGCCTTTTTTGTATCCCCAATGCTTAGCATTGTGATTGGTACATAGTGAGCACTTAATAAACATTTATTCACTGATTGTTTGGTTGGAATTCGTGCCAAGGATAAAATGAATGAAGGTAGCATGGCAAACTAGATATCTAGAATGGAAGCTAGAAAGTACAGGCCAGGTCAAATATATGTGTCAGATGCCAGAACTTCAGAATTTGGGGAAGGGGTGGCTTAAAACAAACACACAAAGTCAAGATGAATTAAATGCCTCAGGGAAGTGGTTTGAATAAGTTAGAAGCTCTGAGTTACCAAGGATCCTCAAAAAGTATGTCCTTTTATTGCAGGCCTGTATGTGACAGCCCTGGTTCTTTCCAACTCTTAATGAAATAACCAGCAAATTAACAGGACTTTGAACAGGTGTCCAAATAGTATAAATATCTTCATCAATACTAAATTTTGCCTTTATGACAGTTTTGTAAGGAATACTAGTTGTAACACCTTAAGTCAGAGGGAAAATCATCTAAAGATTTTCAACCCCTCCGCTATAGGCAAGCGTAGAACTTGGACCAGCTATGGCCAGATATTCTAGCACACCCAGCCCACACCTACGCGTGCCTATGCTCTCCACTCAGATCATTGAAAACTTCCTCCAGCTTCAGGGCAAGAACTCGACCTGGAGTAAAGCCAGGACCAAAGACAGGAAATCAAAGTGTTTGAGCCAACAGTTAGAAATGTGAAACAAGTCATCAGTTGAGACTTTATAATTATTAAATATATAAAGTTCATATAAAAGTGGTCAATGCTTTCTATACATGTGAAATTTTTCCCTCTTTATAGGTATTAATATTATTTTGTTGTAGTCTATTATTAAATATAAATAGACCTGCTTAAAATTTTATATTTAAATGAATTAGTTTCAAAGCCTTAAGTATCATCATTTTTTAGTAATTCCCACTAGGTCCCAATCAGGATATAAATCCACATAGGAGGTGCCAGTAAATCCAAAAGTTGCACATATATGTGTGTATGTGTGTGTAAGTATATATGTATATAGAGAAATATACACATACATAGATGTACACACACATACATGTATGTATACACATCCATGTGTATATGCATGCAAATATATAATACACATACACAAATTTGCATATACTTGCCTATATGTATGTTCATATGTATATATGTGTGTCTGTGTGTGTATATGTGTGTATTGTGCTAATATACTTATCTATACAAACATATATGAGTTAGCAAAATGATCACTTGTTATATATGTAGTATATACATGCTCACTTGCATATATAGTCATAGTACATTGTGTACATGTATAAACATGCATTACATGCAAAATGTTTTATGTATCACTATAAATATAATATACTATCATTTTCCTAACTCAGAGCTCCTAGTTTATGCATGTGCGATGTGTTCATGCATATGTGTACATGCATGTACATCTCTGTGTTCATACTTTTATATAAGAGTGCATAATAACATATAAAAATAAAAATGGAAATATATGCATGCAATTTAGCATTTGTCTGTACCTGCTATAGTGATATATCCCAATGAGGACATAGAGAGGATGACTGAAAAGTTATGATACTTAATAAATTTAAATAAATTATGTTAAATCCATTTAATAAATGCTTCTTCATCCATTAATTCCAAACAACAAGAAATATCATAACCAAAGGTGTTCACCACAATGATGAAGGAGTTCTAGTACAGAATACAAGTTTAAGAGGGATTCTCTGTGGATGATGATGTCCTTCAGATGCTCCTGTTTGTAGTTGACACTATAATTGTATTGGGTGAATCAAACCCCAGAACACCGCAGGGCCTCCTGGAGGAGACATGTAATTACTCAAAGGTGTTTGGCCTGTTCATCCATATAAGAAAGACCAAATGGATGAAGTATGTCTTTTGCCCAGATTATGACATGGTCAGTCTGTAGGGTTTGTCCAGTATCTAGAACCAACAGTACAGGTAAACAGTAAGTTGAGCCCAGAAGTAAATGAGAGGAAGAAAGCAGGCTGAATTGTCTTCATAAAAATTGCAGAGTTCAGGGACATCTAGGTGTCACAGTGAGTAAAGCACCAGCCCTGGAGTCAGGAAGACCTGAGTTCAAATACAGTCTCAGACACTTGAGACTATTACTAGCAGTGTGACCTTGGGCAAGTCACTTAACCCCAATTGCCCTGCCCTCCCCCCTCCAAAAAAAAAAAAACCAAAAATCGCAAAGTTCTTTCAATAATCTTACGCTGTCTTCCAAAACAAAGGCACATTTTTTAAAATGTAAACTGTCTACTGGGATTGCTGTATTATAGTGAAACAAGAAGTATGCCAGTATCCAAAGAATTAAAAGTCATCTTTTTAACACAAACTTTCTACTAAAGAAGTATTATGGTGAAATATGGAATGTAACAGTCTTAAAAGAATTAAAAGTGAATATAACACATAGATCAATGGAGAGGTTCATGGTGGGTGTGAACAGGCTGCCACATATAAACAATTAAGAGCTTCAAAGGAGATAAGAATAAAAGATAATATCAAGGAAATATACGATTGGAAGAGAAGATGTGCTGGTCATGTGACAAGAATTATAAAGGGGATTAGTGATTGAGATTGTGAGTAGGACTAGATGACCTCTGAGTTCCCTCCCAACTCCAGGAGTCTCCTTTTCTATGAAAATCCCCTGAAAATAGAAGTGTGTTAATAATGCTTCTGTAAGGTATATGCATCCCATGTAAGATATGTAGGTCTACATGGATTGTCTAAATGTGGCTTATGGGAAGCATTGATTGATATCCCTGGAATCTTGCCCACCCCTTTCCAAGAAAGACTGTGATTCCTGCCTTGAGTGGAGAAGGAAAAGGGGCCACAAGGCTGGCCACTCTGTTCTCCAGTCTCTGTGAAAGTGTTACTGGACTAGAATTATATCTATCTGCCCCACCAATATTGTTGGCATGGGGTACATAGGTTCAAAACAAAACTACTTTCCAGGCTGCATGTAAATAAAGAAGAGTTGTTCCAAGTTTACACTCACCAACTTGTCCTTATACCACTTCTTACACAAAAGGCAATCGCAAATAGTGAATGGTGAGTATACGTATTTATCCAAGCAGACAGCAAACAAAAATCAGGAAAGTAATACAGATTAAAACATACCAGAAAAGACGTAAGAGTGAATGAACTCTATAGAGGGGAGAAAAATGAGATGTGAGCTCAGCAAAGAGAGAGACCTCAATCTCACCCAAGGGGAAATTCCCCCAAGGTCTCTAAGACAAACTAGAAATCAGAAACACACAGAGAATCTGGCTCTCTGTACATATCCGCAACTTCCAAAGTCAATCTTTCTCTTCTCACTTGTCTGGAGTCGAACTAGAAGAGAGTCTTTAACTCCCACATATGTCTCTCTTTCGAAGAAAAACATCTTTCTTTTCCAAAGCTCTTGCAACCAGCATTCTCTCCCTGAAAGCCAAAGCCATATTCTACAGACAGCATGCATCACAAAGCTTCCCCTCCCCTGACTTGGGTAGGAGTCAGGTCACACTAAATATTATCACATAATACTTACAGGAAATTTGGCATAATGAATAGAGTCTGAGACTCAGGTTCAAGTCCTGACTCTCACAAATATATCCTAGGAGACCATGCCACAGCCTCTCAGTTCCTTAATTGATTCTCTAAAGATTCTAAAGTACAGACAAGTTGCAGATCTGCATCTCTGCAGATCTGGACAAATACAGACAGACTGTACTAAGACTTTTGGGACAGAATACAGTGTGGATGACATATACATTTGTATGTATACATGTATGCATATACATATATACATATACGTGTATGTGTGTAAATATATACATATATGTGTATATATGCACTAGTGAAGTGAACAGGACCAGGAGAACATTGTACACAATAATAGCAATATTGTTTGAAGAAAAACTGTGAATGACTTGGCTATTCTCAGCAATACAATGATCTCAGACAATCCCAAAGGACTAATGATGAAGCATACTCTCCCCCTCCAGAGAAAGAATTGAATTGTTTGAATATAGACTGAAGCATTGCTGTTTTTCACTCTTTCATTTTTTTCTTTTATTCGAATCTTCTTGTACAAAATGACTAATATGGAAATATTTTACATAGTTGCACATGTATAACCTATATCTACTTACAATCTCAAGGAGAGGGGTAGGGAGGGAGGAAGGGTGGGATAGAATTTAGAACTCAAAATTTTAAATAAAAATCTTTAAAATTGGAAAAAATATATGCACTATTGTTTCAACAATCCGGCTAGCAGCTGTTGTAGGGGTGAAAGACCAACAGAAGCCCAACAACAAGCATGCTACCAGCACACTGCAAAAGCACAGGTTCTTTTGATCTGCTTTAGTAAGGAAAGCAACGTTAAGGGGTTGACAAACTTACTTTAATTCAGCACACAAATATCATTCACTTAGTTTACGGGAAAAAGCCAGCACCCTGAACTTCAGAGCAAAATACAAACGAATTACAAACATCGACAGACAGACCTTGTCTGATTCAAATCCCAATACATAGTTACCAGAGTTTAACAAAGTCTCAGCATCCAGGTTACAAGCTGGAGGGCTCCTAGCTACAGCTGCCTGGAGTCTCCGCCTCAGCACCACCACAAGTGAGAGCTCTGTGCAAATGGCTCTGTCTTTTCTTCTTATAGGATTTCAGACATCATCAAACATCATCTGAATGACTAGAACTTAAGCTCCTATGGTTGGCTCTTGAGTTAGCCCCTCCCCTTAGGACCCTGGGAGGTTCACATCCATATAGGTTAGGTTAACATCTAATAGGGGTTAGAGCCTGGGGCATTGAGTAAGACTCAATGAAATACACTGAATTACTCAAAGGAAACAAAAGCCAAACTCTTCAAGGGCACTTGTTGAACTAAGTGCTAAGAGCCCTTTGCTTACCAACACAACTACATACACACAAACATATACATGCGTATATGTATACATATGTGTACAAGTATGCGTGTGTACATATAAATACACATTATTATGTTTCCAGTTGAAAGCCATTTTTTAGCTCTTTTTACCTCTGGGGGAGCTAGATGACACAGTGGATAGAGTGCTGGGCCTGGAGTCAGGAAGATTCATCTTCCTGGGTTCTACTCTGGCCTCAGACACTAGTTGTGTGACCCTGGGCAAGTCATTTAACCCTTTTGGCCTCAATTTCTGCATCTGTAAAATGAGCTGGAGAAGGAAATGGCAAACCAATCTAGTATCTCTGCCAAGAAAATCCCGAATGAGGTTACAAAGAATTGGACACGATCGAAAACGACTGAGAAACAAAAAAAAAAATTTACTTCAAAGACTGCTGTGAATCTTCTTTCTCTACAAGCAGTTTGGAGACACAAGAATAGAAGCCAGCCATGGGCTGAATCATTCTAGACCATTTAGGCTTGTGGAATTATAAAATTACATAAAAAGTGAAAAACCAAACAACAAAGCTCGTGGATGTCCAGAGCAAAGTTTCCGGTATGTTACAGTTGTTTCCAGAACTTGCTTATTCACTACTCAAATAAACTTTTTTTCAAAGTGATGTAATAACAGCATGATCTATGCTTACTTTCTTTTGGCTGTTGGCCCTAAGCCTGCTATGTAATTTTATTTGAGCTGCCATAGTCTGAGCATTGATTCATCTTGGAAATCTGCCTCCTCATGGTCTTCCCCATCAAGCACTGAGGCGTGTACTTGTTTCACGTACTTTAGTCAAAAAAAAAACCAGCATAAACACTGGCTTGTCTGCCTTCTGTTGTGTTTTCTGTCTCAAAGAAAAGGCCAGCCATTTCATCAAAATAATGTGTTCACTCTGACAGTCACGAAATATGCATTAGCAGATGCTGAGACACAGTCATGAGATAGCACTATTAAAAGGATTCCTGTGACCTGGTTAACTATTTGGTGGAAGAAACAGAATTTAAGATCATCTAAGATGGTTTCTGGATCTTTTGAAAAGTAGATCTTCTTTTAAAATAAAGAAACAAGCTATTCATAGACATTCACAGTTTCATGTGTCAGTCACTGAGCATTTATTAAGTGCCTAGTATGTGCCAGGCACTGAGCTAAGCACTGGGACATATGGAAAAAAGTGAAAGACAATCCTTGTTCTCAAGTAGTTCATATTCTAAGGGGAAGAAAATACGAAAATAAATTCCCCATTTTCCTTTTCTTTGTATTCAGAAATGTTTATGTTAATAGGTATTTGTCAAGTATAGAATATCAAAATGTATATGTATACATATGCATACATATACATATTCACATGCACACATATTTATATGTATACATATATGTATATGTATGTGTGGGTACTTTTAGCAATGAATCATATATCATTGATCATCAATCAAAACAGGAGGTGTCACTTCAATCAATCAATAAAAATGTGTTAAGCACCTACTATGTGCCAGGCACTGTGCTAAGGCTGGGGATACAAAAAAAACACAAAAGACAATCCCTGCCCTCAAAGAGCTTACAAACTAATGAAGGAGACAATATGTAAACAAATGTATACAAAGCAAGCTAGATGCAGGATAAACAAGACATAATAGAGAATATCTTCAAATCAAATGTTTGTAGAGTTCTGATCACAATGCCCACCATATAATGGGCACTTGTTCGGCTGTTTCAGTCATGTGCAATTCTTCATAACCCTATTTGGTTACTTTTTTTGGGAAAGACACTGAAGTGGCTTGCCATTTTCTTCTCCAGTTCATTTCACAGATGAGGAAACTGAGGCAAACAGGATTAAATGACTTGCTAGTAATATATATATATATATATACATATACAGACATACACACACATATACATATATATATATATATGTGTGTGTGTGTGTGTATATATATGTATATGTGTGTGTGTGTGTGTGTGTGTGTGTGTAGCTAGTAAATGTCTGAGGCCAGATTAGAACTCAGGGAGATGAGTCTTCCTGTATCCAGGCCCAGCACTCTAACCACTGTACCACCTAGTTGCCCCTAAATGTCTATTGACAAAATGAATAATTTGACTGACTGACAACTGACTGGCTGAAAGGATCTGAAAATCTGTTCTACAGTTCAATCTGTTACGGCACAAGATGATGAATTAAGAGAGGTTTGAAGAGAATCACAAAATTACAGAATTTTAGAGTTCCAAGAGACCTCAGGCTTCATCTAGTCCAACCCGTTCTCACAAAACAACATATCTGCTAAGTGGTCATCTAGATTCTAAAGATCTATAACAAGCAGATAAAAGCCATTACTTCCCCAGATGGCTGATTCTGCTTTTCACTAGAAAGCTTTATCTTATGGGAAGGCCAAATTTGCCTCTTTTCAACTTCTCCCATTGGTCCTAATTTTGCCCTCTGATGTAAAAAAGAACATATCTAATCCCTATCTGCATGATAGTGTGTTTCCCTAAGTCTTCTCTTCTCCAGACTGAACACCCACAGTTTCTTCAACTGATCCTCCATGAATCAGGGCAGATAAGGTCTGTCTGGTAATCAAAAATAAATATTGTATTTACACTGTGTCACTCCAGGGGCAGCTAGGTGGCACAGTGGATAGAGCACTGGACTTGGAATCAGGAAGACTCATCTTCCTGAGTTCAAATATGACCTCAGACTCTTCCTAGCTGCATGACCCTGGGTAAGTCACTGTTTGCCTCAGTTTCCTCATCTGGAAAATGATCTGGAGAAGGAAAAGCAAACCACTCTGGTATCTTTACCAACAGAATCTCAAATGGGATCAGAAAGAGTCATATATAACTGAAATGATTGAACACTAACAAGTGTCCCTCTAGGCTACCTCTGCATTCAATTCACACTGGCAGATTAGGTCTCTCAGGGAGCTAACTACCTAGGGTTGAGGTATTGTCTATACTCCTAAAACTATAGCTCACAAGCCCCTATCAGGCTATTCATCTTTAATAGTCAGCTTCTTGACACAGTTAGCTCAAAGAAAGGCATTTAGTGACATCATATGGCATAAATAACAAAAATAAAACATTCCCACCATAAGCATGGGACACCTCCTCCCACAAATACCCACTGTATCGGTGTAAAAGGTGGGCGAACAAAACACAGATTTCACTGGTAAAGAAGTGGTTCAAGGAGGCTTACATGCCTCTAGTATTGCAGTGCCCTGACATCTTTTCTCTTTCTGTGGCGTCCTCACTCTGCTCCTTTTGGGTAAAGAATTTCTACTGGGCTCTGTTGGGCCTGCTCTTTACAGCTCAACTCTGCAACTGGAATTCATCGACTGTTTTCTGATAGGCTGGATGAGTTACTTCACTATCTTATGTAATTGCCAATGAAATGAGATTGGAGGGGAGGGATGAAGTGAGTACAGAGAAATTCTCTCTCCACTTTGCTGCGTTAAGTATAAAATAAAAGGCAAAGAGAATTCCTTCTCAAAAGCTAGGACATTCACTTGATAGTTTGCTCTCTTCCCAATTGCCAGATATCAGTCCCCTCTCAGAACATGGTTTTTAAAGTACATTAGGTGCATGGCTGATCCTTCAGACATCCAATGGGTGACCATTTTAAAATTCTCTCAAGTTGAGTAAAGAAATTCACACTTCTTAATGGAATGAGGATAATAAACAACAGAATATTAGCAAAATTCATTTGGAAAAACAAAAAGTCAAGAATATCAAAGGAAATAATGGAAAAAATGTAAAACAAGGAGGTTTAACAGTACCAGATCTTAAGCAGTATTATAAGGCAGTAATTATCAAAACTATCTGGTACTAGCTAAGAAACAGAAAGGTAGATCAAGTGAATAGAGTAGACACACAATTTACAGCAGCAAATAAAAATAATAACCTTGTATTTGACAAGTGTAAAGACTTAAGATTTGGGGATAAGAATTCATTATTTGGTAAAAATTGTTGGGAAAATTGGAAAACAGTATGGCATAAACTAAGCATAGACCAATATCTTACACCATTTACCAAGATAAGGTCAAAATGGATACATGACCTAGATATAAATGGAGATTTCACAAGAAAATTAGAAGAACATAGAACATATTACTTGTCAGACTTATGGATAGGTAAGCAATTTATGAATAAACAAGAGATAGAGAGCAAAGTTAGGTGTAAAATGGATAATTTTGATTACATTAAATTAAAATGGTTTTGTGCAAATAAAACAAATGTAGCCAAGAACAAAAGGAAAGCAGAAAATTTGGGGGAGAGATTCATAGACAGTTTATCAGATAAAGGTCTCATATCTAAAATATATAAAGAACTTTGTAAAATCTGTAAGAATGATAAATGGCCAAAGGATATGAGTAGGCAGTTTTCTGATGAAAAATCAATTCATCATCAATTCAAATCAATTCAAAATCAATTTCACATGAAAAAACATTCTAAATCATTATTGCTTAGAAAAATGTTGAGATATCACTTTATGCATACCATATTGGCTAAGATGACAGAAGGGGAAAGTGACAAATGTTGGAAGGGATGTGGAAAAATTGGGACACTAATTCATTGTTGGTAGAATTGTGAACTGATTCAACCATTTTGGAGAGCAATCTGGAATTATGCTCAAAGAGCTATTAAACTACCTATGCCCTTTTACCCAGCAATACCATTACTTGCTCTATTTACAAAGATAATTATGGAAAAAGGAAAAGAACCTTTATGTTCTAAACTGTTTATAGCAGATCTTTTTGTGGTGGCAAAGAACTGGAAATTACAGGGATGCCCATCAGTTGGGAATGGCTGAACAAGTTGGAGTATATGATTGTTGTGGAATACTACTATGCTCTAAGAAATGATGTGCTCAGTGATTTTAGAAAAACATGGAAAGACTTTCATGAAATAATGAATAGTGAAATGAGCAGAACCAAGAGAACGTTGTATATAGTAACAGCAACATTGTTTTAAGAAGAACTTTGAGCAAATAACTTATTTTGACTATTATAAATATCCAAATTAACCATAAAGGACACATGAAGAAAGACACTATCTGCATCCAGAGTAAGAACTGATAAAAAGAATTATGTAAAGAATAATTTTATATGTATATATCGATTTGTGTCTAATGGTAACCATCTCTAAGGCAGGGGTGGGGGGAAGAAAAAAAAAGAAATTTACATGATAATTTTGCCGTTTATTTAAATATTTAATGATGTATATTTAATGGAATGTTGTATATTTAAATGGAATAACAAACTGCATACTAGATTTGCAGTTTCATGTACAATCATCTTTTTATTGTCCTATGTTATAGAAATGCTTATTTTATTCCATAAATTAAAAATAAAAAAGAATAAGGAAATATAAGCTTCTTTATATTGACCCACCAAAGTCTGAAAGGGACACACCCATATGCACGAAAGTCCCTCTGAGTAGCCATTCAGTTTTATACCTTTTACAGGTTGTGAATGCAGCCTTACATATAATAATCCTTAAAAATACTTTGTAATTGGTTAATTGATTAAATTGCAACCCATGTGTTAGGTGGCACAGTGGAGAGAGTACTGGGCAATTCACTTAACCCTGTTTGCCCCAGTTTCCTCATCTGTAAAATGAGCTGGAGAAGGAAATGGCAAACCTACTCCAGTATCTTTGCCAAGAAAATCCTAAATGGGGTCACAAAAATTCAGATATGACTGAAACGACTTAACCACAAAAACAGAGATTACCACTTGCTTTGGCAGGTTTGAGGAAGAAAGAAAGAAAGAAAGTGAGGGAGGGAGGGAGTGAAGGAGGGAGGAAGGAAGGAAGGAAGGAAGGAAGGAAGGAAGGAAGGAAGGAAGGAAGGAAGGAAGGAAGGAAGGAAGGAAGGAAGAAGAGAAAATCAAATTTCCCAACTCAGAGGAAAAGTCAGGTCCCAAATAGCCTCCATAGGGGCACTAGGCTTGACCCTCAGGTGCACACAAACTATAGTGGGTGAAAATTCTTCTAACAGCTCTCTGAAACATGTAGGGCAACTACAATTTCTCCAATGAATCCCTGTAAAACATAGAGTGTGCCAAGTAGAGATCTATATTCACTTCCTCACTAATGCAATCAGGATAGCTTAAAAAGAAATCAAATAAATAAACTCAGAAAGTCCTAACAATGTGTGGACAATTTCTCTAGACTCATGTCACAATAAGGTAAACAGTCTAAATCTGATCAATATAAAATCAGAAAAAAATATTAACTTAGATGAGCACCTATATTGTCCTCCAATCACATTGCCATTCCCCTAAATTCTAGAGATGCAAAATGCATACTGCTCTTATCAACTTCCATAATTGTAATGAGTATCGTAATGCCACAGATAGAATTTACTTTCTTAAGTATTCAATGATGCAAATGTATTCTCAAAGTAACTTGTCTGACTTGGAAAGGAAATGCACTGGAAAAATGACTAATTAAAGTCTGAAAACAAAAAAAGAGAAAAAATACTAATTTTTCTATCTGTTCCTTGAACACTTGGACATTAAAGAAAGAGAACTTCAGGCTAGACCCTATAGTGTTGTTGTACAGCTGGGGCTATGTATTGGCAATCAAAATGGGCTCTTGGCACTTAATTCAACCAAGTGCCCTTGAAGAGTTTGGCCTTTATTTCTTTGATTAAATTAGGAGTCCTTGACGACCACCTTGCCTCCAAGGAAAGCCTAGTTTACATGGGTTTGAGTGACATGTTTGTGACATCAGAGGCTTTTAGACCACGTGAGTTTAAGTAGCATTTTTGTGACAATTTTAGGTCACGTGGGTGAGTTGCATGTGTGACTCACCCTTGACCCTGAAAAAGATATAAAACCAGAGGTTGGCTTTTTCTTTTTCGTAGCTCTGACCCACAGCAGGAGTGCCACGTGACTCTGGGCCAGCTGTTGTTATGAGCTCCCTGGCTGAACTCAGATGTTCATAACTATGAATTGCATTTGGTCTCTCTGTTGATGTTTGTAATTTGTTTGTATTTGCTCTGAAGCTCAGGGTTCTGGCTCTTTCCCCTGAACTAAGTGAATGGTATTTGTATGCCAGATTAAAGTAAACTTGTCAACTCCTTAGCATTGCTTTCCTTAGTAAAGCAGATCAAAAGAACCTGGGCTTGCAGCATTCTGTAAGCTGGTTGTTGTTGGTTTTACACCCCCCATAGCAGCTGCTAGCCGAATTTCTGAAACAGGCTATTCCCCAACTCACAGTCAATTGATTAGGTACTCCCCTGATAAAGCCCCCATACATTTCTTTTTTTTTTCAAGAAATCATTTAGTAGTTTTTTTTTTCCAATTACACACAAAACAACTTTTAATGTTCATTTTTAAATTTTGAGTTCCAAATTCTCTCCCTCACTCCCCCTCCCCCACATTGAGAAGGCAAGCAAATTTATAGGTTATACATATGTAGTCATGCAAAACATATTTCCATATTAGTCATGTTGTAAAAGAAAGCATAGATTAAAAAAAAAGGTTAAAAAGTATGCTTCAATCTGTATTCTGACTCCATCAGTTCTTCCTCTGCAGATGGATAGCATTTTTCATCATAAGTCCTTCAGAATTGTCTTGGATCATTATATTGTTGAGAATATCTAAGTCATTCACAGCTGATCATCTTACAAATTGCTATTACTATGTACACTGTTCTCCTGGTCCTACTCTTTTCACTTTGCATTGGTTTATGTAAATCTTTCCAGGTGTTTCTGAGAGCATCCTGTTGTAATTGCAATTAGATCTGAAGATCTTTCCCACCCATTAATGGGCCATGTGACCTGCTTATATCACAGGAAGCCTAAGGTACATGATGGGAGGAACTGCCTGACAGGAAAAGGAAGTTATGTCATAGAAAATGCGGAGAGGGAGGGAGAGAGAGAGAGAGAGAGAGAGAGAGAGAGAGAGAGAGAGAGATATGCTATGGCTGCTGGTGGCTGTTAATGGCTGCCCTTGTGATTGTTAGAACTGAACAGGCTGACTTACTCTGTCCTGTGAGTTTGTTTTGGGGAAGACTCCAGCAGCGGTCAGAGAGGTTTTGGGATGGCCAGGTTCCATGTTGTGATATTCTATATTGAATGTTTTGGGTTCCTTGCTGTTATGATGATATGGACTGACTGGCTGTGGGAGCTGAACATTTGGTTATGGGATATGATTTTCTGGTGTCTGAATAAATGTTATACTTCTTCTACCTTCTTTATGGAGAGTCTCTCATACTTTGCAATACAGAACCACGTAGGCATATTCACGATTATCATTGATGTGGTGTTTATTACCTTACTGTTTCACTTGTTCATCATTTCTTATAGCACAACAGTATTCCATCACAATCATATACTACAACTTGTTCAGCCATCCCCCAATTGATGGGAATCCCCTCAATTTTCAATTCTTTGCTACTAGAAAAGAGCTGCTATACATGTATTGGTACATATGCATTCTTTTCCTTTTTTTAATCTCTTTTGGGATCGAGACTTAGTGGTATTGCTGGGTCAAAGGGTATATAGAGCCCTTTGGGCATAGTTCCAAACTGTTCTAAAAAAAGGATTGAACCAATTCAATCAGTTCACAGCTCCACTCATAGCGCAATAATGTCTCAGTTTTCCCAGATCCCCTCCAATATTTGTCATTTTCTTTTTCTGTCCTACTAGCCCATCTAATAGGTGTGAAGTATTGCCTCAGAATTGGTTTCATTTGCATTTCTCCAATCAATAATGAGTTAGAGCAATTTTTTTTCATATGGCTATAGATAGCTTCGATTACTTCATCTGAAAACTAACTGTTGATATCCTTTGACCATTTATCAAATAGAGAATGGTTCTTATTTTTATAAATTTGACTCAGTTTCTCTATATGTGTGATAAATGAGACCTTTCTCAGAGAAACTTGCTTCAAATTTTTTTTTCACATTTATTGCTATTCCCTCCATCTTATTTCCCCCATTTCTTCTATTTTCTTTCTCTTTTCACCCTGTCCCTCTTCAAAAGTGCTTTACTTCTGACTACCCCTCCTCCCAATCTACCATCCCTTCTATCAGCCCCACTCCACCCTTTCTCTTATTCCCTTCCCCTCCTATTTTCCTGTAGGGTAAGATAGATTTCTATGCCCAAATGAGTGTCTATGTTATTCCCTCTGAGAGTAAGGTTCAGGCATTCCCCATCATGTTCTGCCTCTTCTCCTCCACTGTAGAAGTTCTTTCTTGCCTCTTTTATGTGACATCCCCATTCTACCTCTCCCTTTCCCTTTCTCTAAATGTGTTCTCCTTTCTCACCCAGGACTGCACCTTAGATCTGAGCATAGACATAGCAACAGAGTCCTGACTCAGTGCTAGCAAAGAGACCCCTGTAATCTCCTTCTGACCAGATGTTCGACCACCCCCCTTACCACCCACCCCCCCCCCGCGTTACCATCTGTGGGCTAAGAGCTCCTGAAGCAGCAGCAGCTGCTGCTGCTGCTGGTTCAGTCGTCCTAGGCCCTCTCCTGCTTTTTTGGGACTGGGACTGTGGTGCAGCCTGCGCCATACTGCATTCTACTCTCGCATGGCGCAACAGACCTTTCCTGCTGATCTTCTAAGTTGTCTTGGGTTGGAAAATTGTTTTACACTGTCCTTTTGTGGGTTCTACCATTCCAAAATTTGTTTTAAGGCATTATTTAAAGGTGTTCAGAGAGGTTTTGAGGAGAGCTCAGGAGAGTTCATGCCTTTTCTCTTCCATCTTGGCTCCTCCCCAAGTTGACAAGTTTTTTCCTCCATACATTTCTATAATGTATGTATGAATGTGTGAGTGTGTGTGTGTGTGTGTGTGTGTGTGTGTGTGTACATATAAACAGTTATAAAAGTTTTGGGGGGTTTTTACAACTAATTTCCCTATCCTATCCCTTAGGATTGTAGTTTTAATGCATGGATAATTCTAGGCACAATCTATGATTTCCTCGACATAGGAAAATACCAGTGAGGAAACTCCCTCTAATCAATGCAGATCTGCACTTAGAATGTTACCTGGGCCACTGAGTGGTTAAAAAATTCATACATAATCACATGGCCAGTATATTTCAGAAAAGAGACTTGAACTATATCCTTCTGACTCCAAGGCCAGTTTTCTTTCCAGGAAGCCATGAAAGAGTAGTAAAAAGTCCAAGATTATATCAAAAGGACCACGGGTGAAAATGTCATTCTTACATCCTTGTAACTAAGCCTATAGACATAAATGGATGCAAACAGTTAGAAAATTGTGTCAGGGGTTGTGACAGAGAATAATGTGTGAAAGGTGATGAAAAGGTATTCAGAACTCTGCCTGAGGATTGCTACTAGAAATGACCAAGCAGAAATTAAATCTTCATATAGGCACTGAAATTAGTTGGAAAGAAATTTAACACTTCTGCCAAGGTAAAAAGCTATACAAACAACCTGTTTCTGGGAAAGCTATATAAATACCCTGTTTCCAAGAATCTGTGGTCTTTATTGTTTAAAAGGATCTTCAGGGGACTATTCACTTAAGCTTTGAATAGGGACCTTCTAGACTAAGGTACGGTTGCAAGTAATGGTATTGTGTTCACAAAAGTAATTTGATCTTGCATAGCATTGCAAAGAATAAGACTTAGTAATGAGCCATAGTACGTGTTAAATGTAACCAGAGTGTTGGGTTTTTAAAGTTTTATATGTTTCCATGACAACAATCAACAAAGCAACAGGTTCTCTACAAGAAATTACTCAAGTTCCTGCCCAGAATCAGATATAGTGTGTAAAAAATCAGATATAGTGTGTAAAAAACAAAAAACAAAAATATGATTATCACCCTGATTCCTTCTGTCCAATCAGTTATCAAGTCTTGTTAATTCTATCTCTGTATTATGTCTCATGCGTCTGTCCCCTCCATCCCAACTCACATATCGCCCACCCTGGTTCAGGCCCTCATTACCTGGACCCTCGCAACAGCCTCCTAATTAAACTCAGCTTCTAGTCTCTCTCCTATGTAATCCATCCACTTTATAGCTACAAAAATAATATTCCTAAAGCATAAGTGAAGTCCTCTGAACTCAGCATACTATCTTGCACAGAACAAATAAGTACAGTAGGAAAACCAGGGCTTTGACCCAGGGACGCAAACAACGACCATACTCATTAAACAGATTAAAAAAATTAAGCCTAGTAGCTAGTTAGAAAGAATAATTACTCATTATAAGCTATTTCTGGAACTTTGGTGGCTCCCGATTGCCTTTAGAATAAAACATTTTTTGAGCAGGAGGGCAGTTAAGACCCTTCACAGTCTGTCTCCAGGTTATCTTTCCAAGCTTACTAACATTACTCCTTGTCATTTCATGGCCTATTCTAAAACTTCAATCTTCTTGATTTCTCTGCAGCATTTGATGGCATCCTGGGTCATCTCTAGTCATCCTGACCTATGCCTGGCCACTGGACTCCAACGACTGGAGGAGAGAGTGAGGCTGATGACTTTGCATGGCTCTGCCTCATTATATCCAATTCCCTTGCAAGTCAAGATATCACCCTCCTAATATCGTTGGTCCTCTTCAAGAAGGAAGGACAAACAACAACAGCATTTGACACTTTTGACCAAATCCATCTTCTTTTTCCTCTCTGGGTTCTCCTACTTTTCTTACCACTGTTTCTCAGTCACTTTTTCTAGCTCATCATCTCTAGGACATCCCTAGTAGTGCGTATTCCCCAATCCCAGGGTATTCCCTGGGCCTTTTTCTTTTTCTTGGTGGCTCAACATCTTCCATTGGTTTAATTGTCATTTCTATGCTGATGATTCCCAGATATGTATTTTCATTCCTAGTTTCTCTCCTGAACCTCCATCACCAGCTGACTAGTGCACATTTTGAACTGCCCACAGGGACTGTGATTTTGGAGTTTTTAGTTTGTTTGGTTTCCTATCCTCCGAACCCAGCATACTATCTTGCACAGAACATTAAGTAGGGTAGGAAAACCAGGGCTTTGACCCAGAGCGCCCAAATTTAAAGGATGCAGACAATGCCTGTACTCATTCAACAGATTAAAAAAAATGCGCCTAAAAAAATTAACCCTAGTACCCAGTTAGAAAGAATAATTACTTAAAATAGGAAGTTGTCAGATAGCTATCTTCCTTACCCATCAGGAGCATCCAACTTTAGGTCCTCCCTAGTCTAATTACACCTTGCTTCTTCTGATCAGTGCTGGCCTCCCTAGGAATGTCGTGTTGTCCTGGGGACTCTGTCTCCCTTCCTTGTGTCTGGAGGTCCAAGGTTCCTCCTGAAGGAAACTTGGGGAAATTTCCCCAACTTCAATTGAATCAAAAATTGATTAGTAGAAATCTTTCATTCTGCTTGGCCCTAAGTACTTGTTGCTCTAGAACTTCCATGCACACTTCTGTTGTGGCACAGTCAGCATATAGGCTTGCTGAGTTTAATTTTTGGTGAATCATGAACTACTTCTGATGGCAGTCAACATCTTTAGTACAATTTAGCACAGGGCTACATGAGAATAACAGTTTCCTAGGTATGCCAAATTCTCATCATGCCAATGAGAATATTACTCATGGTGGCAGAGATTTCTCTCTCCCTTGCAGTATATTTTGAGACATTAGGCAATTTCTCCCTCAAACCACATTTCCAAGATTGGGTCTGTGTAAAGGCATTGAAAGGGATACTTGCCGCAATGATACTTCAAACCCACTTCTTCTTTCAGACATCCTGAAAAATGGGCATCTTCACAAAGAGCGTGGAAAAAAGGAACATGAGGTTCTCATTGGGTAACAAATCTTGCCACATTTCAAAACAGCTCAGCCTTTGGGGGATGGTTTCCAGGAAGTTAAAAAAAATATCAGACTCTAGGCTCTAGAGAGGGAAGCCTCCAGCATCTCCGGGAACAGCCACCTGTTACGGATATTGATTTTATTCTATAGAACAGTACCAATTGTCTCCATATTACAATTTGGAGGATTTATTAAATTGTACATTGAAGGATTATCTTGCATAAGAATTTCATGATGAATTCACAACAGAACGCAGGAAAATAAACTTCATAATTTCTGCACATCCAGTCAGACATACCAACCATTGCTTAGGCTATTGAGAAGTTCAGTAACATTTTGCCTGTAGACCCAAAGATAGAATGATTCTATAAGGAAAAGGGACTTGAGAGAGTCTCTGGTTTAAAACCTGCCAAAAGGAAGCATAGAAACTTTCAAAGTTGTTTATCCTAATTATTTGTACAGTTATATTACCAGGTGGCACAGTAGATAGAGCACTGGACTTGGAGTCAGGAAGACCTGAATTCAAATCTTACTTTAGATACTTACTGGCAGTATGACCCTACACAGGTCACTTAACCTATGTCTGCCTCAGTTTCCACAACTGCAAAATGGGGATAATAACATCACCTACCTTCCAGGATTTTGGTGAGGATAAAATGAGACAATATTTGTAAAGCACTTTGAAAACCTTGAAGCACTATGTAAATGAGTAGTAGTATTCATATCATATTCAAAGTATCAATAGCAAGATGTTTTGAGATACTGTAGTATTTGCAGCAGTTTTTTATTACTGCAATATTACTGCAATACAGAAATCAGCTCTTGCTGTAGTCTATCAATTAATAAAATTATTCTATAGCAGTGGTTCTCAAGTTTTTTTGGTTTCAGGACGTCTCTGTACTCTTAAAAATTGTTAACGACCCCCTTCTGATATTTACCACATTGGAAATTAAAATAATATCATTATGAAAATAGGGGTTCTCAAGTATCCCTGATGGGGCCTCAGAGCCCCCCAGAAGTCCCCAGACCATCACACCTTGAGAACTACTTCTCTACAAGATTTTGTCTCATCGGATTCACTGCCCAAGTTACTGAGGCCACCAGGTCACTAAAGTTGAGAATCTCAGAGGAAGTCAGCTATGCACAGAAGATGGTGTTTGATCTGCTGTCTACAATTATTCATTCTCCCTGTCTCCCGCCTCCAAGATATAAAAGAGCACCAAGATGCGCTCTAAAAGCTGGTGGCCATGCTGTGATGTGGAGGCAAGATCCAAATCTTCAGTGATTTAGTGATGGGGCAGAAGGGGTTACTGAGGGAGATGTATAGTTTACCAGACAAGGGAGTTGTCCTGATTAGACCACATCTGAAATACTGTGTTCAGTTGTGGGAACCACAGTTTAGGAAAGACTAGTGAACTAGAGAGCATTAATAATGATAGCTAGCATTTATATAGTGCTTTAAGTTTCACCAAGTGTTTTCCATATTTTATCACATTTTCCCCTCACAACCCTGGGAAGTAGGTACCATTATTATCCCCATTGTACAGATGAGAAAACTGATGCACAGAGAAATTTAGTGAATGGCCTAGCTACTAAATGTCAGAGGCCATATTTGAACTCAGATCTTCCCAACTGTAAGTTGAGGATTTTTTCCATTCCTTCACCTGGCTGAGTCAGAGTATAGAGAAAGGGGTGACTGAACTTGAGAACATGGCATATGAGGATTAGTCTAAAGAACTGATAATAATTTGAAATTCAGCACTACTTAACAGAGAAGAACTATTTATTGAGTATCTGCTACGTGCAAAATATTCTCAGTACTTCCCAATATAGAGTCCTACAAGAAATGGTATGTGTCCGTAATGAATCCAAAGTACATTTCATTATGAAATTTACCAATCTTCTTGACAATTGGTCCAGAGCATTTGCCTATCCTCTAGCTAGACAAGAATGCATTACAAATCTATTATTTCCTGAGTCTGTCTTTAATTTCAGTACACATGAACTCTCATTGGCAAGTCTATTTTTTAAAACTTCCCATCATATGAGGCATTCACTGAAACAAAAAATTGGTAAGTCTATTTTGATTGTTTTGCTGTAAAAATCCCAAACTAAAATCTGGGTTAAATTCCTTCCTAGACACTTCCATAAAATGATAAAAGCACAGCTGGAAAGAATTTTGTACTGAGTATGTGGATTACTTAAAAGACTTAGAAACAAATTCTTTTTCTAGTTGGTAATGATTAGAAAATGCCATGCTTTCAGAAATAGAATTTCCACTGTCATTTATTAAGTTTAGTTTCTTACTCTTGAATGTTTTGTGAAAATTGAGCTGAGAAGAATTTTTCACTATAATTACCTACAAAATACATGATGGGATTAGATATTCTTTAAAAATAATTTGTTTGAATGAAGTTAATACTCTGTGACATGATGAATTTTTAAGTGAAGATGCTTCCCTTGTACTATATTTCTTTCACGTGTAGCAGCCCATTTCCTGGAACTGATCTGTCCAATCATAACAAAAAGAAAGATGATGTCTTTGGGAAAATACGTTTAAAAAATAGAAAAGTGCCAATGTGTCTATCTCTGCATGTCTATGTCTATGTCTGCAAATGTGTACAAAGAATGACCCAAATCATTGAGCCACATATTTACGGAAAAATAATTAGGCAAATTTTCCCAGTAGTCAGTGTAATATTCTAAAACTGATGTTCTTAATTTGGTTTCTACGAATCTGGTGGTTTTTAAAAAATATTTTTGATAAATGAATTTTTAATGTAATTGGTTCCTTTGTAATACTAAGTATTTCATTTTATATATTTGAAAATATTATTCAGAGAAGGGGTCCATAGGTTTTGCCAGATTGCCAAAGGATCCCATGATATAAAATAGGTGAAGAATCCCTGCCCTGGAAGAATAAGAATGTTTTCTAAGCTGGTCTAAAGTACAGACAAGATATTGCCTCAAAGTTAACAAATACTTACTGAGTGCCTACTATACACAAAGTACTATTGTAGATCATGTAGAGAGAGCATCTGTGATGAAAGAACAGAAAAAGTCTCTACCCTTGAGGACTTTACAAGCTACTTGGGAGACACAGTGCATATACATATAAGGAGGAAACTAATAATAATAGCTAACATTTACATAGCCTTTACTGTGTGTATTAACCACTTCATAATTATTATCTCATCTGATCCTCACAACAACCCTTCAAGGTAGGTGCTATTATTATCCCATTTTACAGATAAGGAAACTGAAGGAGACAGGGGTTGAATGATTTGTCCAGGGTCACATAGCGAATAAGTGTGTGAGACTAGATTAGAATTCAGGTTTTCCTGACTCCAGACCTGGCACTGTATTCACTGTACCACCTAGCTGCCCTTTATATCAACTAGTCTAATCAAAAGAAGCACTTCTGAGACTGTATTGCCAATGTAGATAATGAGGAGGATTTTTATTTCATTGGTATACACACCTCCAGAGGGAAACTCCCTGTACCAATGAATGGTGGCGGCTTCTCTACAATGTATAGTCTTAGTGTATTCCCTACAGCAGTGAAAGGTTAAGTGCTTTGCTGCCCAAGTCCATACAGCCGGTATGTGTCAAAGATGGGATATGAATACCAGACTTCCTGACTATAGATCAAGATATTTATCGAGAATCTTAACTGGATTTTTACAATGAAGTCTAGATTATAAAAGTAAAAGGGGCAGGATCCAGCAATCTTTTTTAGTTTGAGTTCTCAGAATTTTGACCCAAATTCACAAAATTACTAAAATATAGGGAAAAAATTAATTTGTTCCATACAACCAGGAATCTAAAATCTATTTTTGTGTTATGTAAATTATATGTTAGGTGGCTCAGTGGATAGAGCACTGGGCTTGGAATCAAGAAGACATCTTCAAGAGTTTAAATCCCATCTCAGATACTTACTAGCTGTGTGACCCTGGGCAAGTCACTTAACCCTCTTTGTCTAACTTTCCTCATCAGTAAAATGGGCTAGAGAAAGAAATGGCAAAACACTCCAGTATCTTCGCCAAGAAAACTCCAAATGGGATCACAAAGAATCAGACAAGATGAAACAACTGAACAACAACATAAGTATGTGTTTGACCGTGTCGGGGTACAGTCAGTAGAGTACTGGGCCTACAATTAAGAAGACCTGAGTTCAAATTCAGCCTCTGACATGTACTTGCTGTTTGACCCTGGGCAAGTCAATTTACTTCTGTCTAGTTCAGTTTCCTCAATTGTAAAACAATAGTAGACCCTACCTCAGAATTAAAGAATTTAGCAAAGTTTCTGGCGCATAGTAGGTGCTTAATAAATGCTTCTTCCCTTCCCCCTTTTTTCTTACAAAGAAGGATATTATAATTATAGCACAGGACCATTAGGCAGCAGAAATATTGTTCTCACATCAAAAACATCAAGGGAAAGTTTGAGATCTCTGCCAGAGAGGAATCAGGGCATCCAAAGAAGGAAAAAAAAAATGTTTTTTGTTTTTTGGTTTTTTTTTTTCTGTAGAAGCAGAAGCAAAAGTAAGCCTCATGTGAAAAGAAAGATGCTGAAAGTTCAGCAATGAAAAATATGGCCTCAAGTTGAGGAGACGGCTGCCATGAAGCCTCACACATTGGTATGCTTTAATGTCTGGAAAGCTGAAGACCTTCCCACCATCTTAATCATTTCCTCATGATTTTCCATCTAGACTACTGAGAGAGTGTTTATAAATTGTAATTGTAATGAATTTAACATGTAAAAATATAAATTTAACATGTAAAAAACGTGAAAAAACAGCCTTCAATTCAATCCAAGAGGTATCTATTGAGTTCTTTCTGTGTGTCTAGAACTATGCATAGTACCATGAAAAGAATGGGGAGATTTCAATTAAAGGGCCTGATTTTGATTCCCAGCTCTGCTAATTATTACCTGCATGACCTTGGGCATACCCTTCTATCTAAGTCTCAGTTTCTTCATCTAAAAAATGAATGAGGTTGGAGTAGATGATCTAAATCTATGATCCCATAACTCTCTGAGGTTCCTTTAGCTCCAAATCTATGAACATATATACTATGCACTAGAGTAGGAGCTGAGTTGATTAAAAAAAAAATAGAACAAAGCTCAGTCTCATTGATTGACCAGATACGAAACAATGAGAGTATAGTACATTCTGGGGAGGTGGGGGAAGGATAGTGTGTCATGTGGTTTGTATTTGGGTGTAAGACAGATAACACTAGCACACAAGAGGGCTGCTAGCACGGGTTCACTCTTGATCTGATCAGACAGCTAAGACAGCTTCGAAGGGGTTAATAATCTTACTTTATTCTAGTCTAGTCTTCTCACAAGAGGGTTGCTGATAGTGGGAGCACAACTCCTACAGCATTCCCTAATCACCCTTCTAGAAGGAGCGGGAGAGAAGGGAGGACAACCACCCCTAGTCTCAATGGGGTCAATCAAGACAGGCACAACTGGTGCATCCCCTAAATCCCCTCAAGCCTCAATGGGGGCCAGTTGACAAAAACACAGAATCCCCCAAGCCTTGATGGTGGCCAATAAAAGCACACACAGCATTCCAGCAAATGTGCATTCAACCCTAAAGATGCCCCTCAAGCCTTGATGGGGACTGGTCGAGGCATGCATAGCATTCCAGCTTGTGCATTCAACCCTAAATGTTCCTCACCCACTTACCAGTGTCCACCTGCTGTATAGGGCATCAGACAAAGAAGGCACATTGCCAGCAATAGCCTCACAAGTTTACATCACCTCATCCCTGTATCTCACTGCACAGTTGCAGTAGATGGCACAAATGTTTATATTATTATAAAATGCAGCACCAGCGTGATGGAGATGTTTTGAACCATAATCAAGAGAACTCATATCTAATACCTGGGAACAAGAGATCGTTATAGCTATAGATCCTGGGAAACTGAACTCTAAGAAATAATAACAAAAACCCACTTCATACACACTAAAATAGACCTTACTTTTGCTGCAGTACTATGATATAGTGGATAGAATGCTGGGCTTGGCGGCCACAAGACCTGAGTACAGATCCCACCTCCAGGACTTAGGGACTATGTTACTCTAGACAAGACATTTCAAGTCTCAGTACCTCAGGCAATTCCTCAGAATCTGTTTACTAGGTCATAGACACAGTTTGCTATTTTATAGGTGGAAGGAGTTTCTCACAAGTCCCCCAGAGAAAATCACAGATCCTTATCTTATTCATTAACACGAAAACAGACCAAGATCTCTTACTAAAATAATATATGGCTTTTGGATATTCCTAATGCCGTTTTTGTCTTTAGAACAAGTATTATACCATTGAAAAGACCAATTAAGCTTCATTGATTCTGTTTAGAATCTAAGTTCTAAGAAAGTGACAATGGAATCTCCAATACATGTCATAAAACTATTATATCTGGTTCAAAACTGAACACTGTAATAGAGTAAATTCATGGCTTCTTAAAATACTTTTAAAAATACCTGTGGTCCATACATGCATACAGATACACATATCGAGCATGAGAAATGAGATCAAAGAAGCCTTGTAGAACACCACCAGTGATCTGTTTATGGAGCAAAACAACTAACCAAGTCCACAGAGTACATCTGTAAGAGAACAAGAGTATCTGTGTCTCCCACCCAAGTTGTGTTAACAAATAATCATTCTAAATTTTTCTCATTGTCCACTTTTATCAATGCCCCCTACTTTCTTCTTTTAGCCTCTACTGGGACCTAGACCTTTGCCAGCAACTTCTTCTCCATGGAAGTCCTTAACAGATGAGTATAACCAGTATGGGACTATGAAAACATCCAGCCATTTCTGACTGCATAGGGTCTCACAGGAAGGCATTTTACTCTAATGAACAGGACTGGCAGAGAAAATAAAGAAAAGAAAAAACAGGAACTTCTGACAAAGAGGTTGGAGAAATAACAACTAAAATGACAATAAAAATGAATTGAACAAACAATGGCCAAACAAGGCTTCAAAATTTTTACTCATGTTTTAGATTTTAGACAAGGAAGTTGAGAATAACTAAAAAATTATCCCAATAAACCTCTCCCCAATGGTGTGCCGTAAATGTTTAACCAATAAGCTCTCCCTCCCACCTGAAAAAGTACGCATAAGCACACTTTGTCTTACATTAGTTTGATCAAGCTAACAGTTTAATCTGCAATATTAACATTTTCTCCATCACTTTCTTCAATCTGGACCATCAACAAAACAATAAATTAAAGCCTTACATGCAGCATCTATTGATTCTAAGACGTAAATGCTCACACTGAAAAATTAACAACTAGCAGTTGGTTCAACAATTGGTGTAAGCTGGCTCCAGTTGTTTCTTCTTCTTCTACTTTCTTCTTTCCTCTTTCTTTTTCTTCTTTCTTCTTTTTCCTTTTTTGTCTTCTCCTTTCTCCTCCTCCTCCTCCTCCTCCTCCTCCTCCTCCTCATCCTCCTCCTCCTCCTCCTCCTCCTCCTCCTCCTCCTCCTCCTCCTTCTTCTTCTTCTTCTTCTTCTTCTTCTCTCTCTCTCTCTCTCTCTCTCTCTCTCTCTCTCTCTCTCTCTCTCTCTCTCCCCCCAACCCATGATTTTATCACCACTAATGCTGATCCTAACTCAGCTGCAATTTATAGTCTTACAAGCTGCCTGGGGCCTCAAAGGGTTAAATAATTTGCCATATTCACACAGCTAGTATGTATCAAAAGCAAGAGTTGAACTCAAGTCTTCTTGACTTTAAGTCTACAACCCCATTCACTAGGGCATGCTGCATCTAAATAGTATCTTAAACATAAAATTTGAATATTTCTGTATAAGCCTTAGGGAATGGAGTCCCTTACTGCAAATTACGTAGCATTATCTTTTTGGCAGTGAAGTATATTGTTTTGTTAACTAGAGAAATCCAATTAATTCCTGGGACCAAAATAATTGCTGCTAACCTGTCTACTTTATCAAAGATCTTATTAACCACAAGGTTGGAGAACTAGGAACTGAGTCCTCTGTTTCATTTTTATCCTAGTGCGAAGCTTAAACATTATATAAAGAGAAAACTTTCATATAGCACCTCATGGTTCCCAAAACATGTTTTTTACCATTTAAAGCTCACATAACTGTGTAATATAAGTGATTGTAATGCACATTTTAAAGACAAGGAAATTAAGGATCTGGGAGGTTGAATAATATGCCAGGAATAGGCAACTATATATCTGAGGTATGATTCAATCTCAGATCTTCCAGTCTCAAAGCTCAATGCTTCGATCTATTATACCACATTGCATGGTCCTAATATTGTGTTCTACAGCTACTCTGTTCTTCAGGTTTTTTCCACCTTTTTTCACTTTTGTCTTTATAACAAAAACATCCATTGTTGGACTTTTCCTTCCATATTCCACAATAACGGGAGAAAGACCAGAAAGGGATAAATCAGTAAGATGTATCTGACACACTACCCCAGTATAATGTAAACTCCTTGAGGGCAGAAAATGTTAGGTTTTTGACTTTGCATCCTCAGCACAGAGCAGGCAGTTAATAAATGCTTACTCTTCTTTGCAGTAAAAGAAAATTTCTCCTGAAACACACTAACAGTTCACAAAGTTTAGTCAAAGCCAAAAAAGAAGCCCATATCTATGAAACTTATATGGAATTCAAGGAAGAATACAACCCAGATTTTAGAAAAATACTTGGATTTCTCCATTTGATTCATAGGCTTTATTTTCTTCCCTTGAATGTTTTTTAAAACTACTTTTAAATAAAATATTGAAATGAATTTTGTATGTATAAAAAGCAATGGACTACCCAGCTTAATGAATAAGTTTCCACTATTGATGGCTTTCTGCAACAGTATACATTATCATTTACCCTTCAGTAATGTAAAGGAATAGTAAGAACACTGACTCTGGCAATCAATAGACCTGGATTCAAATCCCACCTCTAGCAATTATTGGCTATTTGATTATGTCAAGTTACTTAGCCTTTAAAGAATCTAAGTTAATTTCCCATAAAATGAGAATGGCAATGACTATGTTACCTATTTCATAGGGTTATTATGAGTAATTATGAGTAAACTTTAAAGTATTATGTGAATTTGAGCTGTCCATCCAATAAACAATACAGCCACTGTAAGGGTTCATTAATTTGAATAAACATTTATTGAGTTTCTACTATCATATTCCAATCTAGAGTTCTTGACCTTCTAATAACCTCCAGTTATAATTATGATTTCACTAATATAGTCATTTGTCCCATAAGAAGTAGATTAAGTGACAAATATGTTATTCATAATGCTCCAGACACTTTTTGAAAATGAAGATATTGCTATTTCAGGGCTTCCTAGAACTATACCCTACAAAGAGGATCAATCTTCTATTTTTTGTTCCATGTAATCATTCTCAAACATTTATCTCACCAAAGAACATCTAGTGAGTACATGTTCAGATGTGTGTGTGGTCAAGATGTAATCTAGAAATATTTTAACTGCTTTACTTAGATAATCAGAAAAGTACATAGTATTCAGCTAACATTAGCTTTGTTTTCCCAAACCACTACACCCATTGAGAAATCAAAAGGGACTATTTGTTTATATCTAGGAAGTTTGATATAAAATGATTAGCCAACTCTGGTCCAATCACTTTAAAGAAAAAAAATAAACGCAACTATTTCAATACCCATCCCAATGTAAAAAATAGCATTGAGGTCAACAAATCCAAATCTCATGTGTCCTCGAGGCCAACCCTCTTCTGAAGCATGAATTGCATCTTCAATATTGCCAACAAGAGTTGATCCAGCTTCTGCTTAAAGACCTCTAATTCCCAAAGAAGGCCCTTCCATTTTTTTTGTCAGCTCTCACCATTGAGAAAGCATTCTTTCTATTAAGTATCATCTGTCTTCTTTTAATGTTAGTTCATTCTTCCTGATCTAGTCCTTATGACCAAGCATAACCTTTTAGATATACAAGGAAAACAATTCGATCCTAATTGTCTTCCTTTTTCAAAACAAAATGTTAGCAGTTCCTTCAGTTCGTCTTCAAATTCAAACATGGTTCCCAAGCTCTTCAGCATCTTTTTAACACATTCTTTCTTGCCAGTAGCATTCTCTGAGTATACTTCCTTCTGAGGAATTCTGCCTTGGGAAGAAAGTAAATACAGCTTTATCTTCATAGAACCTTTTCTTTCAATAGGTACCAATAAAATATGCCTTGACATGAAGAAAAAAATATATTCTATCACAAGGAATTGTTAAGAGACAGCTACATTTGGGAGACAAGATTTTGAAAAATTTATAAACGCTCAAATGATGGTGATTCTTAATTTCAAATTGGCAACTATTTAATCAAGCTGCATTTAATCTTAGTGTCACAACAGAGACCTATTGAGTCCAAGGAACCTAGAAATGTTCTACCCTACTCCTAGCAATCCATCCAATACAGTTCTTAGTCAAAATCACACTTAAGAGCTTTGCTTTTTTTCTTTCCTCTCTAACCATCTCCATCCCAGAATCAAATCATTTTGAAACTTGCCATTTTTATCATATAGTTTGAATAAAGCCCCTTCCCCCTCCCACTTTCTTCCCTTATTTCCTTTGAAATCATGAGATTTTGTTCTTCCAGATAAATGTTGTTTTTTGGTATTTTGATTGATATAATAACAAATAAACATATTAATCCAGGTAGTATTATAATTTTCATTATATTGTCAAGATGTATCCATAAACAACATCTCTCCAATTATTTAATTCCAACTATTTCTGTAAAGAGTGTTTTGTAGTTGGATTCACATAGTTCCTGGGTGTATCTTGGTAAATAGAGTTCTAAATATTTTATATGTGCTGTAGTTATTTTGAGTGGAATTTTTCTTTCTATATTTTTCTGTTTGGCTTTGTTGGTGACATATAGGCATGCTGATTTTTGTGGATTTATTTAATATCTTGAAACTGCTAAATTTATTAACTATTTTAATTAATAGTATTTCAATTTTAGGATTCTCCATCATGTCATCTGTCAAAAACAATAGTTTTGTTTCCTTTTTGCCTGTTTTATTGCTAGGTTTCATTTTCTTGACTTATTGCTATAGTTAACATTTCTAGCATTGTGTTAAATAATAGTGGTAATAATGAAATCCTTTATTTCTGATCTTAATTGGAAATGCTTCTAATTTTTCTCCATCACATATGTTTGCTTTTAGTACTTCTTACTAGTTTCAATCAGGGAAAAGTTCATTTATTCTTATGCTTTCTAGTTTATGTATGTGTGTGTGTGTATGTATATACATATATATATATATATATGTATATATATATATATTTGTTAGATTTTTTTCAAAAGATTTTTCAGCACCTATTGATATAATCATATCATTTCTATTATTTGTGCTATTAATATGTTTCCTCACATTTATAATCTTCATATTGAAACAAATTTACATTCTTGGTAAAAATTAAATCTGACCATAATGCATTATGTTTTTAATATATTATCACAGACTATTTGCTAATATTTTATTAACACGCATGTCAATGTTCATTAATGTTATTGGTCTAAATTTTCTTTCTCTGCTTTGTCCCTCCCTAGTTTAGGTATCAACATCATATTTATATCATAGAAAGAGATTGGGAGAGTACCTTATTTTCATACTCTTAAATAACATACATAATATTAGATTTAATTATTCCTCACACTTTATAAACTCTCTTGTAAACCCATCTGGTCCTGGAAGGGTTTTTTGGGGGGATGTAGGGAGTCACTTATGGCTTATTGATTTTAATGATATTTAGTTATTTAAATGATCTTGTGTTAATGTGGATATTTTACATTTTAAAAAACATTCATTCATTGATAACTTCTGAGAGCAGTTACTATGGAATGGTTGGATCAGCAAAGACAGTATAACTTCTAATCATTGTTCCCCTCTGAAGAAAAACAGAATGAGTCTGAGCAATCTATCAACAAGAACTCATAAATGACAACTATGGGCCAGAGATTATGCTAGGTACTGGCAACACAGATGCTAAAAAGGAAATAATCTCTACTGTCAAGGAGGGGCCATTTTTTATCTCTCACATGACAATCTTTCAATTACTTAAAGATGGCTATCACAGGATCATTGATTTAGAGCTTTAGAGGACCTTAAAGGTCATCTAACCAACCATCTAACTAACCATCTAACCTACCAATTCATTTTCCAAATGAGGAAGCTAATTATGCTCAAAAGTTTGACCCTCCCAAAAGAAGTTAAATGATTTGCCCAGGGTAACAAAGCTAATATGTCTAAAGCAGGGGTAGAGATTTTCCTCATCTGTTTGGCATGTAAAGACTTTCACAACCTTACCCCTTCCTATCTTTCCATTTATCAAACACCTTACTTCCCTCCACATACTCTACAATCCATTCATGCAGGCCTGCTTACTCTTCATCATACACAATGCTCATATTCCCCTACCACTCTCCTTCACCTCTACCTCTTAGCACCCTTTACTTTATCAAAGACTCAGTATAAGAGACACCTTCTGCAAGAGCCCTTTCCCAGCCCTCTCAGATGCCAGTCCCTTACCTGTAAGGTTAACTTATATCTACCTTGCATGCATCTTGGATATATAGGTATATATAAGATATACATATGTGTGTATGCATATATTTTATAGGTATATACAACATGCACATGTACATATAGGTATATGCAAGATATACATATCTGTGTGGGCATACGTATGTAGGCATATGCAAAATATACATGTGTGTATAGATATATATGTGTGTATATGTGATCTACTTGTGTATATGTAGATACAGGATACACATGTGTGTGCATATATATGTATATACAAGATACACATATGTGTGCATTCATATAAATAGGTATATAGAATATATATGCATGTATATATATGATACACATGTATGTGTGTAGGTAAATAGAAGATACACATATGTGTACATATATGTACATCAGTTTATGTAAGATGTGCACGTATGTATGCATATATATGTGTGTATATAAATAGGTATATAGAAGATACATATATGTGTGTATATATATATATCATTTTATGTAAGATATATATGTGTGTATATAAATAGGTATATAGAAGATACACATCTATGTGTACATATGTATATCAGTTTATCTGTGTGTGTATACATATACATATGTGTGTTTTTGTATTATATAAAACCTGCCCAATTAGAATGTTAGCTCCTCGAGGGAAGGGTCAGTTTTCACTTTTTCCTTGTATCTTCAGAACTTTGCAAACTTAATACCTGGCACATATTAAGTGTTCAGTAAGTGCTTGTTTCATTTTTTCAATTTCTATTTAAATTATGTAATTTCCAGACTGTTCATCATCCTGGCCACTTATAGCTGGACATAATCTAATCTGTTAAGATTCCTTTGAAGGTGTCAAAATGGAAAACCCAGAACTGAACACAATGCTCTAACGTCTGACCAGCAGAGGGGACGGTGAAACAATTACCTCAGACGCTATTTCTACATAAGACTTTGTGAGCTAGAAAACTGATGCCTGTGGCGGCTTAAAAAAAAAATTCATAGAGGCATTGTGAACAGATAAGCAGAGCACTCAACCTCAGACTTTACGTGCTGAGGTTTCCCACAAACACTAGCCCTAGAGCTTTCATTCCTATTTGCCTAATGGATTGGCTGGCCTTTAGGATGGATCTGGCCAAACAGCTCTGCTTTTGAAACAAATTAAACAATATTTTCAGAAGACTGTAAAGTTAACATAAAAAAAAATACCACTCCCATTCCTCATATACGCATGCATGCATACACACCTATTCTCAATTAGTCAGATTATCTTCCAGTATGAGGATTAATCAGACATGGTTCATTTTTCTTCCTTCTCTCTCAAGCTACTGTAAGTCATCTATTCCTTTCCCAGGGAAAGGAAATGAATGTAGGAAAATTCAAATGAGTTGATTTCACTATTAATGACATTCATAAACTGGCATTGACAGTCCAAAAGAAGCTCTCCCTGGCTTCCATGAATACATCAGATGACCAAGATTTAGCTACATTAAGAATAAATTGAAACTTCTATCTACTTTTCTTCAACAAATTCTGGGAAAAAATATCTTAATGGTTTCAAAACTAAAGGCAAATAATGTGCTTATCCAAAGTTTTGTTCTGGACTGTGATTTGATATAACTTTAAATGACCCGGATCTCTTTCTATGGGAGGTCATCTCCAAAGGAAACTAGTGAAAACTCTTTTATACTACATAATTCAGAGGTCAGGTCAGAAGAAACTGTGGGGTATATGAATTGTAGGTTTACGGCAAGGAAATTCTAGTAATATCCTCTAAGCAGCCAGGGGGAGGGCAGGGCCTAAGTGGTGATTTATGCTAATACCAGAAATCCTCATTCTATTACCTCCTTCTCTCTACTTACTGATTGTAATTCCCTCAAAATGAATATTTTCCGCTCTCAACTAAGATTCCAGTTCATCTTATATGCTTCATGTATTTCCCTAAATGACAAACCTTTTTTTAGAAAAAAAAATGAGATCATGGGTTTAGAGATAGAAGGAACCTCTTTAATTTTATCCTCATGAAAGCAAAACCGAGGCTGCCTGTCCATTGTTGTGGACTCCACTGCTTGTGACTAATGAGCTGACTATAAGTTATGGGGAGGATATAGATTCATTTGGTATTTGAAAAGGAGAAAGTAAGCCATGAATGGACTTAAAGGCATTTTTTGAAAAGGCTCTGGTTTGATGAATCATTAAATGAATGTCTCTGGGTTGCTACTCAGGGAACCTCAGGAAAATTATAGTCATCCTTAGCTAGCAGGAAAACAGGTACAGTCTTTCCATGATGAATCCTCAGTGAGACCTAAAGTGCAGAAGTTTCCAAATTTGGTTCCCTCTCATATTAGCATCATCCGTTGCCAATCTTCCTCTAGTCATACTCTAGTTAATAGAAGAAACGTTATGACACGATAGACCAAATGCTAGAATTGGAGTCTGAGATCGGTTAAAAACCTGCCTCTGAGTGTTGTTCAGTCGTTTTCGGTCGTGACCAACTCTTCGTGACCCCGTTTGGGGTTTTCTTGGCAAAGATACTGGAGTGGTTTGCCATTTCCTTCTCTAGTTCACTTTATACATGAGGCAACTGAGGCAAACAGGGTTAAGTGACTCACCCAGAGTGACAGCTAGGACATGTCCAGCAAGATTTGAACTCGGATCTGAATGCCAGCCCTGGCACTCTGTGTACTATTGTATCCCCTAGCTGCCTCTGCTATTTAGCAACAATATAAATATGGGCAAGTCACTTTACTTCCTTAACGTTTGGTTTCTTTTTCTGTAATACGAGGATTCATATCTACCACACAGTATGGTTTTGAGGCTCAAAAGTGATCATAAGAAGAAAGGTCTAAAGCAGGAAAGGACTTCACGTAATCTAGTCCAAACCCCTCATTTTAAAGACAAAAAAACAAAGACCTAGAAATGTAAGTGACTTGACCAAGGTCACACATGTAACACATAGCAAAGCAGAGATTTGAACCTAGGTGCTCCGACTTTAAATTCAGCCCTCATTCTGCATGATGAGTTTGCAAACTACTCTAATCTTTCTTGATCTCTCGTTCTAAACTCTCACAGTGCTGATATATCTTGCCATGTTGTTTCTTAAGTGTTTCCAATGTGTACATGTCGCCTTGGTACTCAGTACCAATGTTTAGCTTGTTTTAAGACCAGGGCAATATAATGGCCATGAAGGTCCACTTGGTTCCCTTCTCCTCAACTTTAGGGAATTTATTTTAAAGGAAAAATTCTAAGTTCATTCACAATTGCTCCAAATGCCCAGCTAAGAAAATGATTCACATTTAGCAAGAGATTGGACTCCCTACCCAACCTTACATTTCTTTCTTTCTAGAGTCAGGAAGACACGACAGTCCAGCTTCAGACACAACTAGTTGTGTGATGTTAAGCAAGTTGCTTAACCTCCATCTTGGTCTCCTCTTTTGTGAAACAGAGAGAATAATTGCACCTACCTTGCAGGGTTGTTGTGAGGATAAAAAGAAATAGTATTTATAAATCACTTTGCAAACCTTAAAGCACCATGTGAATGCCAGTTATCATCATCACCACCATCATCATCATCATCAATCTTTATGGTTGAGGTGACATACAGTTTCCTGGACACATTTAGGTAATGAAATAGTAGATTACATTTTAGTGGCTATGGAGAGACAAACGTTGGGGAAAGAATTTATCATTTCTTGGGACTTTTCTTGGCCTGGTATCTCTTCTTCAAGATGCCTATGGTGCCAATGATATCTGGATGTCTGCCACAGCTCAGTCCTCCCTTTACTCCTCAAAGACGCACTGAAAATGCCGTGATTGCTCCAACTTATTGGGTACAGATACTTAGAATCTCTTTCTCCTCCTCTCCCATTCTGTGATAGCCTTTCCTTTTCGTACTAATTGCTTGCGACATGACCTAGTCTCTCACAGAATCTCTTTGATTGATTCAAGGAAGTCTATAGTCCCTGTTCACACTCAGTTCTGATTGTTTGACTCGATCAAAAAGTGTTCTTACCTAATAAAGGCATCAGAGCTGAATAGTGTGGTTTCAATTCCATCCTATTACATAGATGCTAAATTAAAATGGGCTGCTTTATACAATGCAACTAGTAACCCTTATAAATTACATTTATTCTCCTTTGCATTATTAAATCAATCAACAAGCATTTTTTAATGTCTTTATGTAAGACCTTGTTCTAGGAACTGGAAAGAGAACCAAATATTTTTCATGTCCTCAACCTTCCACCTAGACAGAAAGTCAGAAAGTCTTAAAAATCCTCAGTGCCAAATTATGTGAGTGTGCTTTTGTTGTATAGACAATACATGAAACATTTGAGTTATTGACTGTATATAGAGCACTATACAAGAGGTAAATAAAATAGACATAGTCTCTGCACTCATAGAACTTAGTCTAGTGCGGGTTACAACAAAAAGGCAAAAAGCAAAAGGTTTAGGGAGAGAGACTCTTTGCTGTAGCACAGTGCAGCTTCTGGCCAGTTTTATCTCTTTCCCTCCAGGGTTACTAAAATGCTTCCTTGAGGCTAAACAGCATCATAGCTTGCCCAAGGTCACAAAACAAGCAAATGGCAGAGCTGGGGTTCAAAACTTAATAAAAGGATTTGTTCTATAAAACTTGGATTCAGTCAAAAGGAAGCACCCAAGAACCTAGAAGGCCATATGTGGCCTGGAGGCTGCAGGTTCCCCACCCCTGCGCTATCCAATAGTAGTCCAGTCTTTATACCTCAGTTTATGTTTCAAATTTCAGTCCAAATTCCACATCCAGTCATGGTAACTTTGGCACTCAACCAACAATAAAAGTAAAAGAAAACAATTAAGTTGACCACCACTGAGTTATCCAATTTTTTGGCCATTTCCAGGCGACAGATTCTGCCTACCATGATACTGTGAATCAATCCATGGAAGGTTGGAGGGAGGAGAGGGGCAGGAAAGGGAATAGGAGAATGGAAAAATGCTACTGAATTATCAAATACTTTTTTTAAAAAAGTTAGTTAAAATACACTCTTCCTGAAACGAGAATATTTCTGGAAAATTAGAGGTTGTCATTCATAGTTTGCTGTTATTCAGTCATTTCAGTCATGTCCAACTCTTCATGACTCCACCTGGGATGTTCTTGGCAAAGATACTGCAGTAGTTTGCCTTTTCTTTCTCCAGCTCATTTTACAGGTGAGGAAACTGAGGTAAACAGGGTTAAGTGATTTGCCCAGGGTCACACAGCTAGTAAGTGTCTGAGACCAGATTTGAACTCAGGAAGCAGAGTCTTCCTGACTCCAAGCCCAACACATTATCCGCTGTACCACCTAGCTACCCCTTCAGAGTAACCTACCAAACATAAATATTTAATGATACTGCCTCCCTAAGCATATTATACAGTCTTTCTGATCCTTCAGCATATATTTGTCAGGTCTAGTTTTTAAGTTGTCTGCTTCGATACGTGATTGTAGAGCATCTGTTCACAGACTGTGTACATTATTATACTGAATGACACCAGATTTTTCCAGAATTCCATTCCTATATGACCTGCCCATTAGAAAAATGCCAGCTACACCACAAAGATATTTGGTTGCTTATTTCCAAAAATGGAAAGGCCTTAAATGGAAGGCTTAAGGCTGGCATCACTCTATTTTGGAACTTGCTACCTTCCCCTTCTCCTAGATTCACTCTCTTTTCTAGGTTTTTGTGACATTGCTGTGTCCTGGTTCTCCTTCTGCCTAACAGATCCTTCTCAGTCTCATTCGCTAGATTAGTATGTCCTGCAGCATACTGTCCTAGGCCCTCTTTTCCATTTTATACTCTCTTGGTAATCACAACTCCCATGAGATCAATTATCATTTGTCATCCTAATTTCACAACACACCACACTTTCCTTCTGGTATTTCTTACACCTTGTACTAGAGATTTTTTTAAGTGTATCTTAGCTCCCCCAGAAGACTATATGGTCCTTCAGAGCTTTTTAAATTTTGTGTCACCTGTAGTACTTCACACTAAACCGTCTACGTACCAAGTACTAGAGTAAAGGTTGACTGAATTAATAAATATAGCATCAGATAAAATGCGGATCAATGGTGAGACCTCAAGGTTGAGGAGCAAAAGCAAATTCAAACTTGGCAGAAATTTGGGAATTCTATAATTACCATGTCAAAATTAGAAAGGAGAAGTACAAAAAGGGAGAAAAAAAAACACAACAGCCTCAGACCTGTTGGTCTGTTTCCCTTCTTGGTGATATCTTCTGAAGAGTGTTTATAGCCCTTGTAGTTGAAAGTGTACTGGACAGAGAGTCAGGAAACCTAAATTCTACTGTTATTTATGTCAGTTATGATAGTGGTGTGACCTAAGCGGAAGTCACTTAGTCTCTAGGAGTTTCGATTTCTTTATCTGCAAAATGAGGACATCGGACTAAACATAACATCCATAACATTTCATGGTCCTATGAAACAGGAATGAACTGAAATGGTTGAACCATCAGAAGAGAAATAACTAATAGCATATCTACTATACTAAAAACAATTTAACCTTGGTATGCAGGGGGGAAGGAGTAAGATTTTTCTTAATCTAAGAATTAAAGGGATAGAGAAGCACCCCTAGTGTGGAGAAATCTTAGATCTCACTACTTAGATTTTCCAATAGCTTTCTGATTATAGAAAATATCTGAGTTTATAGATTAATGAAAAATTCAGATTATAGTTATAGAATAATATATACTTATGTCTTATTATATTACATGACATAATTATATAATAGCACATAATATAAAATTTATGATTATAGAAACATTTGAGTTTACAAATTAGTGAAAAATTCAGAAAATATAACAATATAAATTTGGCACATAAGACAGAGAGGGGGAATTGGGGAAATATTCTGTGACACCATTTTTCCATCAAGAAAAGGAAATTCAATCATCATAAAAAGCCCAAATGCCAGGCTTTGTTGTGAACATTATTATACCTCCATCCCTGCCCAGAAACTCACTTTGAGTTTGCAGGAATACGGGTTTGAAAAAAAGAAAGCAAAGACTGCTACTGAGTACTATGTCATCTGTATTTCCAAATAAGCATGAGCTTATATTAGGGCTGCTTAAAAGTTCAGAAAGAAATTAAAAAACAATGGAATCGAGCTTAGACAATCCACTATGAAATACGTCTTGTAAAATTGCACCAAAATATTCATTTCTAAGCTTTTAAGAACCAGCAAATGTAAGTAAGGCAGGCTTTGGAATCCAGACAACATAGGCTGAAGTATTGCCTCTGACACATATTGGCTATGTGATTCTGGGCAAGTGCCTTAACTTCCTAGTGATCTACACACACACACACACACACACACACACACACACACACACACACACACACACACACACGCAAAGAGAGAGCTAATGCTCCTCCCTCTTCCCTCACCCCATACCCTTCAAGGACTGGGAAGTGAGGGAGGAAGTGGAGAAAGCACTTCAGTTTTTATCTTTGTCTTCCCCCCTCCCCCATTGTTGGCCAGAGCCAACAAAACTTGCAAGTTTTGAAGGATCCAAAGGATTTAGGAGTTCCCATTGACATCCTAGCATCATCCCTGGTGACAGCAATAACTGGATATGTTACAGGAAGGCAGATTCATGGCTTTACAAGGAGTCCATGCCATGACTAAGGGGAACTCCTTGAGAACCCCATGAAAGGAAGAAAAAGACTTCATACAACCAGGAAATTATTTATCCCTTTGCCACATGTGATCACTTTTCCCTGAACTTGATGTACTTATGGGAGACTATGTCATAGATTTGGGGATACAAGGTTTTGAACCAACCTTGTGCACCACGTTAGTACATATCCTTCCTAAAAGATATTTAAGATTAACTAAATTGACTCTCAACTGTGTGAACAAAGAGGGATCATAAGCTACAGAACTAGAAAGGCAATCCCCAAATTCTGAGAGATACCCTAACCCCCAAAACCAGGAGAGGATGTTGTAGCCAAACCCTGAGGATTCAACTCGTCAGACTGAATGGGAGTTTGGATAAGCATCTCAGAGAGTCTCATACATGAGCAACCTTTAGTGTATTCTAGGACTTCATAGACAATATTCTATTACAGATTTCTCAATAGACTTCTCTTCACATTATTCATCTCTATGAAAAAGGGGCCGGGGTGGCTTTGCAAATGGATAGAATAAGCTACCCTTACTTTGTGCGATTTGAGCGTCATCAAAGCTGATCCCTGCCAGGAAAAAAAAAAAAGCTTCTTTTAGACTTGGCAATAACTTATGAAATTCATTCAATTCCAGTTCTTTCCTCTGATAGTTAAGATATCCTATCTCTGAGAAGTTACACATTAATTACACCGTACCTATTACTTGTCTTTCAATGTGAATGAATTTCTCATATCTTTCCCTGAGAGTAGGTGTTAATAGGGGAGAAAAGGGAAAGTTAAGTGAGAATGAGGGAAAGAATATTGAGGGGGAGAAAAGAGCACCAAAGAGGAAGTATTAAATAGAAAAACAGCATATAGTTCATAATCTGGCAAATTTGCGTAGTAGAAAGAATACTAGATTTAGATTTGGAAAAGATGGGTTTAAATTCTGTCTCTGTCCCTAACTAGGAATATGATTTTAGACAAATCACTAAAGCTCCCTGTTCTTGTTGTTCAGTCATTTTTCAGTCATGTCTTCATTTGGGGTTTTCTTGGCAAAGATACTGAAGTGGTTTGCCGTTTCTTTCTCCGGCTCATTTTACAGATGAGGAAACTGAGGCAAAGAAGGTTAAGTGACTTGTCTAGGGTCACAAAGCTAGTAAGTGTATGTAGCCAGATTTGAACTCTTAGACATGAGTCTTCCTAACTCCAGGCTCTGCTCTGTAGCCACTGCACCATCTAGTAGTCCAAATCTCTCTGTGCATCTGTAAAATCAAGAGGTTGTACTAGATGACCTCTAAAGTTCCTTCTAGCTCTAAATCCTTTGATCTTAAGTTTATAGCTGGTCTACCCTAGAGACAACTTGACCCAAAATATAATACTCAATATAAACAATTTCTCTGCCAATCTCTTGTCCCTACCCTGCCTTAGGACTCCTAGATTTCTATCTTCCTTGTACACCAAGATAACAGAAATTTCTAAATACAGAATTTTACCAGCCAGCATGCAGATAAGATGGAACAATTGGAAGTCTTGACAAAAGCAAATTATTGTTGATCTCAAAGCCAAAGACAACAGATTAAAAGGGTTGATATCTCAACATTCAGGCACTTGAGATCTCATCTGGAAATCCATGTATACTTCTCTAGAACTCCCCATAAGTTTCATGTGTTCCAAAGCTCCCTTTAAGCACTAGATATACCCTAGTGCTGCTCCAACCTCTGACATCATAAGACTGGAAGTTCTCATTATAGCTCACATAACCCCGTGCCAATCTAGAGAAACATGGCTTTCTTGGCCGGGGCAGAGGCTTCCAGTGGATTTGAAGCTTGGCAGCTTTCCCTAAAATTCTGGGTAATTCCCACCCTTGTATTCCATTATAGCCAAGTTCTTCAGATGCAGAAACTAGGATTCCCTGAGACAGCTTAGGGCTACCTACTCACATCAAAGGCACTCTTAGGATTCAGTTCTAGTGGACTTAATGGGGAACCTTCAGCCTCATGGCCACATGTGGCCCTCTAGGTCTTCAACAGTGGCCCTTTGAATCCAAATTTGTTCTGTGAAGTTTGGATGCAGTCAAAGGGCTGTACTTGAGGACCTAGAGGGCCACATGTGTCCTCAAGGCCACAGGTTTCCCACCCTGGTCTAGGATGCAGAGCACCCCTTTATTGTAATAGACTTTGAAGATCTTGTGCCTCTAGGGCCTTTGAAAGAATGGATGTTATCATGATTTGGAAATGTCCAAATAACATAATCAGAATGAAATATGGCAAATTTTTAATACTACTGTACTTTTAAAATGCCTGGGAGGGGTCCCACATTAAGTAATTAACATGGCTATAAACATATGAACACCAAGGCTATTATGACATTGTACATAGAGGGTCTTTGAGTCAGGAAGACCTTATCAAGTCCTACTTCTTTCTCATACTAACTGAGAGACCACAGGCAAGCCACTCTCAGTGCCCTAGGCAACTAAAATAGTGTGGAGGAGAAGGAAGGAGGGAGAGAATTTGGAACTCAAAATTTTTTTAAATAATTGTTTAAAAAATTATTTTACATGTAATTGGGAAATATTTAAAGAAATTAAGAAAAATAGATTTTAAAAACAAAAAAAAAATGATGAAACTGAAGCCCCAGGTAATACAAGTAAAAGCGGCAGAGCTAGGATTTGAATTCAGGTCTTTTGATTCCAAATCTCGAGAGATCTTTCTCCTACACCAGGCTGCATCCTTCATTCTCACTAGTTCATTCCTACTGCTATTTCTATCTGCAACATTTTCATTTAATTGTCCTTTTTTTCTCTGGTAAATATCTCATTCAAAGTTCTTCCTAGATAACTTTGTTGATAGTTATTACATCCTTAATGACATACGCCAACTTCAGCCATTTTATCCTTTCTGATTTTTCCATCTGGCTTTGTAAACTAAAAGGGCCAGGAAAGATTTTTTAAAAACAAAATTCCTAAATAAGCATGATAAACCCACATATGTTGCTTTAATGGCACAAACTGATTTTCTCTGATTTCACAGGAAGAATCCCGGATTTGGAGACAAGGGACCTGGGTTCAAGAGCTAGTCTTGAAGCTCACTAGCTATGTGACCTTGGTTAAATCAATTTAACCCCTACGGATCTGTTTCCTCATCAAAAAGTGAGTTAGTCTAAATGACCTCAAAGGTCTCCTCCAATTCTGTTTTTGATCCTATTATCTCTTGTTTAAATATTCTTTACTCTTATGCAAATTATACATTTAATGATAGTATTCCTATTAGAAATTTACATTGTCTTGTCTAAATACCAAAAGTTCTGTTGCTTGTGTCTCATTCTTTCTTCCCATCCCGTCTTAAGAAAAATGAAGTCGCTTGAGAACTCTTAGAAAACTCTTTACCCTTTACCGTGTTTTAAAAACTTCAGGTCCAGTAGGACGATCTACAATGCTACTCCTCTTAGACATTACACTCCACAATCAGATCTGTTCAGTCGTGTGTGATCATGCTGCCCTCAAGCGACCAAAGCCTAGAACTGCAGAGGGCGAACGAATCCCAACCCAGAAGGGAAGCCCAACCATCAGCAAAACTTCCTTTGAAAAGCGAATTAATGAGTTTTAAAATATATGGAACAGGGACCAGAACCACGATTTCATTTGGCATAGGGCATTCTCAAACAAGGAAATTCCCCATCAATGCAAATCCAGACCTTCTTTGCAATTTATAGTTTTAGAGAATTGTCAGGGGGCATTGAAAGGTTAAGTAACATGCCCATGGAAACACAGTTTGTTTCAGAGGTAGGATTTGAACCCAAATCTTCCTGACTGCAAGGCCAGTTCTCTATTTACTATTGTCTCTCATGGGAGTGGTGCGCTATATATGATATCAGACTTTTTTTAATCTTTATTGATTAATTTTGCTAAACTTTTTTCTTTGTTAGAAGGAACTATTCTCTAAAAGATAAAGGGAAAAGTGTATTTTGGAAAATTAAGTGAATGTCAAACAAAAAGATCAATGAAAGATTTTAAAATACATCAATCATGTTACCAGACTTTCTAGCATTAAATATAATCTGTCCTTCTGTGATACAAGTATGCTAACATCCTGTGAAATTTTCCTTTCTTAAACTTTTTGCCAAAGAATTTTTTTTGTTTATAAATGGCCATATGCTGTGAAGTCCAACACAAACTCTCACACAATTCACTTTGTTGCTATAGAATTTATTGGATTGTAAAAGAAATGGAAAAAGCAGAAATTTCCCTTTTATTAACCATTTGAATGATCAGTAACCGTGTTTGTAAACAAAATAGGTCATTTGACACATAGCTAGCCTTAGAGTAGGTGTCATGGACTGAGCCTGACTCAGACTAATCCTCTGTTAGTTTAGGGCTAAAATTAGAATGAAATGAAACACTCATGCTCCATCTACGTGAACAAAAGGTTTACTTAGCCATGGTAGGGGAAGGCCATTAAGAGTGGAAAGGCATAAACATTGATACAGCTGCACACAGCTTCTCAATGTGGTTCCTGTTGCCATTCTGGGGTCACAAATGTGTGAGTGGGGGTGAGGGGGGTTGGGGAGATCCAGCCCCTGCTTTTGTATTCAGGTGACCAGGAAGCTGAGTCGATTGCCTGAGCCAAAACCATCTTAATTTGCATGGTAGGAGGAATAGAGAGCAAGGAAGGAGTTTGAGATATTGCTCCCACCAAAGTAGGCAAAGGTAGTCAAATGCCAAGAATATATTACTTGAAGATCATTCAAAAGGCTCTTTCTAACCCCATATTATCTTTCCCCAGTCTGTTATAGTAGTGTCTGAAATTTCCCATCAGAGATTCAGTCCTTTGGATGAAGGTTTTATGTCTCCAGAAATTGTTAAAATACAAATACTCCTAAAGCTGAAGCATATTAAGTAAGACATTACCAGACATTCACATCTTAGCATGAATCAGTTCATCAAATGTCACATGAAAAATAGAAAGGTAGACCTGAGATAATGGACTTTATGTCAGGTAAGTTTTGCTTAAGAGTCATAGAACTTTCAAGCTAAAAGAGGCCCTGGGGAATCACTTGGTCCACCACCACCCCAATACCCTGCTCACACCCGGTGAGAAATATAAGTCCCAGAGAAGTAGAGACTTGTTTATGGTCACGTAATTAGTGACAGAGGATAAAAAGGATGACAGGGGGAAAATGTATAAGCTATTGATTTGAGATGTCTGAGTAGAAGCAAGTAATTGTGAGGTAGTCTCAGCTCATGACTTACCTCAGTAATATCAAAGTTAACCAACTGGTACCTCTTAGCTGTAGTCTCAGCTCCACAATCACTTGCAATGTGGCTCTGAACTGCTGATACCTTCTAGCTACTTAAATGGAGATCCCAGGGTTAATAGATCCCTCCCTTCCCCCATCTAACTTCTTCCTCTCCAATAGTGATGTCTACTGGGTCATAGTATTGAAGAAAGGGCTTCTTATCATTGACATTGAATCTCTTGGTTTCAGTACTGGAGACCAGAGCTATCAAACACTAGGACAAGAACCCAGGAACCAGACTAAAATATTGCTGGGAAATATATAACAAATAAGAATACAATAGAACATAAGTAATGTTACGATGTGGTTTTCTAAGTCAATATACCACCCACAGGAATCCTTCTGAATGGGTTAGTGGCTCCCATTTATATTTGAATTGGTCGCCACTGCCATAAACCATGAGGGAGAGATAGATCTCTCTTCACTTAATGGATGTCAGACACTCCTCTGTCCACGCTGACTTTATCCTGCCAAGGCTTTCAGTGTAGATAGGCATTGCATGGCCTCCAGAGAGCTTTCGAGTCATGACTGAGCATGTGACTTAGCTTGATGGGTTGTGGTGGTCATGGTCTCCAGAATGTTGGCCCTTAATATTATTGCTCCCTCCCTCTCACTTCCCTTCGGACTAGAGATGAGAGCACATCTTTAGGGAGTGCTCAGGGCAAGGCCTGGGTTTGTCCTAGCAGAGCAATCCTCAAACTTTTTTGGTATCAGGACCCCTTACACTATTAAAAATTATTAAGGACCACCTCCACCCCCACCCCTCATCTAAGTGGTCATATCTACTACTTGTTTGATGGTTCCTTTTCAGTCTTTATTGGATAATCATTCATGATGTGTCCCTAACTGTGAGTAAACCCCAAAGTTCTGTCTTGGGCCTTTCTTGGGCCTCTCTACACCTTAGTATGCACTTTAGTATAAATATGAAAATAGTTTTGACTTTGAGGACCCCCTGAAAGGGCCAGAGGTATGAAGTTGCTTGCCAAAGAAAGGAATTCTTATCAGGTGCCAGAAAATCTATAAATTATTCTATAAGATAACCAAAGAATTCAATTCATGAGGTACAATATTTAGAGTTGGAAAAGACCTTCGTTTTAGGTACTGTCTTCCCCATTAGAATATAAGCTCCTTGAGGGCAGGGACTGTCTTTTTCTTTCTATTTCTATTCCCAGCATTTAGCACAGTCTCTGTACATAGTAAATGCTTAATATGTACTTGTTGACTTGCAGACTTGACCTCAAAGGGCATGCACACCAAACCCTCTCATTTTGCATGTAAGGAAACTGATTCCCAGAAAGGTTAAGCAATCTGCCCTCGTTCACACAGGCCATAAGAAGCAGAGCTGGGATTTGAACTCATATGCTCTGACTCCAAAGCACTCTTTCCACTACACCCCATTCAACAAGAATTCATTAACTGTCTACTACGTCTCAGGCGCTGTGTGATGCACTAATAATACCAAGACAAACTCAAGGTAGTTCCTGCCCTCAAGACATGTACATTCTAGGAGGGAGGGGAATGAAATGCACCCAGATAAATGAATACAAAATATACCAAAAGTAAATCAGCACAGTAAATGGAGTTCAGGACCAGGAATCAAAATCAGTCTCGGGCAAAAGCTGTGAGTGATCTTGGACAAGTCACCTAACCACTGTCTGCTTCAGTTTTGTTAACTAATGAAATGGGGATAGTAATAGCACTAGCCCAGCAAGGTCATTGTGAGAATCATTGAAATGATATTTATAAAGCACTTAGCACAGTGTCCAGCACACAGTAGGTACTATATAAATGCTAGCTATTAATAATAATAATAACCACTGGGAGCCTCTTGTAAGTAGGTAACCCTTGAGCTGAGACTTGAAGGGAGCCTTCTAAGAGAGACAGACCAAGAACAAAGCTACGTGTATTCTTTTTTTTTTTTTTTGGAAAGGGGAAGGCAAGGCAATTGGGGTTAAGTGACTTGCCCAAGTTTCACACAGCTAGTAAGTGTAAAGTGTCTAAGGCCGGATTTGTACTCAGGCCCTCCTGACTCCAGGGCAAGTGCTCTATTCACTGTGCCACATAGCTGCCCCCATGTGTGTTCTTAAAAGGAAGACTAAAATCCCAAAATTTCCAATGAAATAATTTTTCACTGTCCTAAAAATAAAAAGTACCACCCATACAGAGAAACCAAAACATTTTTAAATATTGTCTCTTATAAAATGATACTCTAACCAAATAATCCCTTGTCTTTTCTCTAGATGCCTTTAGAAGAGGCGAGTGTTCTATACCCAAGAATGCTGAGCAGCTACAGTCTCGTACAGTCATGTTATTGTCAGACTTATCTGCTCTTTAACAATAGCAATGGAGCCCCATTTTTGTATCCTGCATATTGTTCAGCATTGTGCAGGACCCAAAATGTATGCTTGGCTAGTGTAAAACATAGTGTTATGCATGCTACCAGATAAAAGTTGGAAAATGAATTGCTCAATCTTTGTTGGAATAGTTGTGGGAAAAAGATAATTCTACTGTCTAGCCATTCTGAAAAACAGTTTAGTACTCTGGCCCCAAAATCACTAAATTTGACCCAGGTATGCCACTGCTTGGCCTATACTCCAAAGAGACCATAGAAAAAGGAAAATGAAGCCTAAGTACACAAATATTTATACTAGTAGATTTTGTAGTGACAAGGAACAGAAAATTAAGGGGTTACCATCAACTGGGAAATTACTGGACAAATTATGATACATGAATGTATGGAATATTATTTCATTGGTTAAAAAATTATGAGATGGATAGCTTCCAAGAAACCTGGGAAGACTTGAATAGACTGATGCAGAGTGCAGTGAGGACAACCAGGAGATCCATTTACACAGTAACAGCAACATTGTGAAGGCAAAAACAGGTTGAAAGCCTTAGGACCTCTGATCAGCACAATGGCCAACCATGATTCCAGAACACCAGTAAGGATGCATGTTTCCCACCTCCCGATAGAGAGGTAATGTACTCAAGATGTACAATGGAACATATTTTTGGACATGGCCAACACAGAAATTTATTTTGCTTGGCAAAATAAAACCCTTTATTAAAGCATTTGTTTATTTTTTTTAATTGTCAAGCATGGGGTTGGGGAGACAGAAGAAAGAGAAAATAAAGGCTTATTAATTGAAAATAAACTAAAATCAAAAGAGAAAAAAAGAGAAGGGCTTCTTGTCCATTTTCTACTCCATGGGCAACACTGTAGCCTCCAAAAGTGGTACCAAAATGTGATCATAAAATGCATATAAGAATTTTTCTTTTTTATATACCTTTAGTAATGGCAGTGTCTAAAACTTCCCCTTTCCTGAGGGATAGGGATACTGAGATGGGAAACTCCCAAATGAGGAAACTCCCTTATCCTGTCCCTTTCTTGAGACAGCTGATTAGTTGCCGCCTGCCATCTCTGCATCTGTCTGTAGTGTGACATGTCAAGTAATAGAAAAATATGAAAGTATTCAAAAAAAACGTTACATATCTTAAGGGAGCTGACATTTGGTTTATATTATTGGAGATGTACAAGATGCACTTTCATAATCCAGAGATGCCTATCACCCTTATTCTGGTTCCCATGTTATGTGTTACATTATCTTTGTCAAAATGTCTCCTTGTCAGGGTGTGAACATCCCTCTCAGTCATTTCCCTTTCAGTTCTTGTCCTCTTCTACACTTTATCTGACATCTTCCTGCTGCCATTGAGCAAGCTTTTTTGCTCAACTCTAAGATAATGTAATACAATTATTATCTATAAAATGAGAAAAGTAGGATTAGGTGACCTTTTTAGCTCTCAATCCATGATCCTGTGATCCTAGTTAAAACACAGAAGACTCTAAAGCACACAGATGATTCTAAAAGACTCTTATGCAACCAACCAGAGTTCACTTAGACTTTTCCTCTACTGACAAGACACATATTCATCTTTAATTCCAACAAAGAACTACAGGCAGGCTTTCCAGTCAGTTCCAGTTCGGGACCACAGCTCTGGGACTAAAGGAAAAACAGACAATATTTTGTCCACCATCTATAATTACTCTCATGCCCAATACTTGTGAGGAGAGGACCTTAAGGTAGTGGTTCTCAAACTTTTTGGTCTTGGGGACCCCTTTACACTCTGAAAAATGGTTGAGGAACCAAAGGATCTGTTTATGTAGGTTAAATTTGTTGAAATTTCCCATATTAAAAATTAAAATTGAAATATTTTTAAAATTTACTATTCTCTTTAAAATAATGATAATAATGCCATTACATGCTAAATAATTTTTATGAAAAATAACTATTTTCCAAAATAAAAGTTTTCAATTATTGGTTTTTTTAATAATTTGAACAAAAGAAAATTTTAAAATACATTTTGGTTTTTTAAACAATTAAAGTTTTGTTATCCATAATTATTGTTTTTAAAAAATACTTTATAAGCAACTTGTTAAATTATATTTTGGAAGGAAGGAAGGAAGAAAGAAAGAAAGAAAGGAAAATAAACTTATTAAACATTTACCATGTGAAAAGCACTGAACTAAAGCTGGGGATATAAATAGAAAAGCAAAACAGTTTTTGCTCTCAAAGAGCTCATATTCTAATGGGAGAAGACAACACATATGGGACAGTTCAACTGCAGCGTGCATGGAAAGGCCCAGTGGGCCTAGGGTACAGTGTTAAAGTAGATGATAATGCATCTTTTCTAGTGTTGCTTCCACTAATAAAACCATATTTCTTTCCAATGTTAAACCATTTAATGGTTCCAATGATTTCTCTTTGTTGGATCTTTAATAACTGTGTCTGCTGAGGATTCTAGGGCTAAAAAGTGTCCTATGCTTCCTTTGGAATGGCGAATGCCTAGGTTCATGCTACATAAGGATAAGTTTGGGGATGCTCAGTCCAAAAGGAGCATTCAGGGGACATTCAATCACTATCTTCAAATACGTGAAAGGCTGTCACATGAAAGAAGGAGTAAACTTCTCCTATTTTGCCAGAGATCCCATAATTAGGAGCAATGAGTAGAAGGTGCAAAGAGGCATATTCAGACCTGGTATACAGGAAAACTTCCTAATAATTAGAGCTAACTAAAAGTGGAACATGCTACCTTGGGAAGTAAATGGGATCCCCCTCACTGGAGGTGAAGGGCGGATGACCACCTATAGCAACTGAGGAGATTCTTTTCCAGGTATAGAATGCACTAAATGATTTCTGCCATTCCTTTCAATTTAATGATTCTCTGATCATGGTACCTGAACAGTAGAAAAGGCAGATTGAAAGAAATTAATTCTAGGTTTCAGGGCCAAGACCACCAAAGCCAAAAACTGACAGTGCTTTCAGCTACAAAAGTAGGGTTCATATCAACTATGCCTGGGACCCTTTCTCCCAACTTGGAAGGAAACTTCCAAAGGAAAATATTAGCAGCAGTTTCTTACTTATCCTCTGTTTTTATTCCTACCGGTCCTTTTCAATTAAAATCCTGGCTCTCATAGGTTTCAATTATTGGTTTCTTTTTAATAATTTGAACAAAAGAAATTTTTAAAATAGGTTTTGGCTTCTTAAACAATTAAAGTTTTGTTGTCCATAATTATTGTTTTAAAAAAACTTTATAAGCAAATTGTTAAATTCTATTTTGTAATATAATAAAATAATATGATTTTATAACTTTATAAAATTATAACCTATACTTTTGCAATATAATAATGTAACCTTAATAAATGCTTATAAAATTACCAATCGAGATGTACTGACACGAACAGGAAATATAGATCTGAAGCTCTGAATAAAAATCATTAAATATAGATTTAGAAATTATCTTCCTAGGTATGATAATTGAAGCCACTTACATTAAGAGGTCAAGAAGAAAGCAACAAAGGGAGTGATTAAAGAGGTGATAATAATGATGATTATTGTCATTATCATCATTTATGTTGCTTTAAGATTTATAAAGTGCTTTACATATATTCTCTAATTTGATTCGTATGACTTGTGAGGTAGATGATATTATTTTCCTAATTTGACAGATGAGAAAAGTGAGGCTGAGAAGTTAAGTGACTTACTCAGGATCACCCAGTTTTTAAGTATGTGAGGAGGGATTTGCAGTTGTTCCTGCCTTGAGCCAGGTCCAACACTATTGACTGTATGGATTGTTGACACAGTTCAAACTGCGGGTAAGATTATAACTAGAAAACTAGAGTACCACAGAAACCAAAGAAAAAGAAAGTATCATGGTAGAAGAGAGTGGTCATCAGAGTGGGAGAGGAATGAAGGATGGCCATGGGATTGGTCAATTAGAAGGTCATTGGATGACCTTTGAAAGATGTTTCAGCAGAATGGTGGAGGCTGGGGTGAGATTGCAGGGATTGAGGAGATAAATTTGTAGAGATGAAGTGATGATACTGGCTATAGACGTATTAATTAAAGAGTTAACAGGAAGGAGGAAGAGGAAAATGGAGTATCAGCTGAATGAAATAGAAAACTTTGACTGATTTATATATTTGTTTGTTTGTTTTTAGAATGAAAGGGGTGAATCTGTTTGTAGATGTCTGGGGAGGAACTAAGTTTCCATGGACATACTGAGGATGTATGAGGGGAATGGGGTCACAGTTAAAGCAGAACAAGAAGGAGAGGGATCAGAAACACAGACAGAAGAATTAGACCTCATGAGTATTAGGGATACTTTATCCTCTGTGAGCAGAGGGAAGGATAAAAGAGGTGATGGAGCTGAGGATTTTTGAGGTGCAGGCATTGGATCTGAAGGAGCTCCTGTCTTCTCCAAGTGTTGTAAGTGTGACCCTAGGAAGTGGAACAAAGGGGAGGAGAGAAAGTTTGGAAGAGATGCTATGAGAAATGAGTCTGACTATATGGATCATTAGTCTGAACCCATATGGGAATCTTTCATCTTTATTAAGTCTACAATCTTATAGGATCATAGATCTAGAGCCTGAAGGTACCTTAGACGCCACTGGGTCCAACTTCCTAATCTAACATATGTGGGAAATGAGACACAGTGCATTTAGGGGCTTTGTCTAGGGTCACAGAGCTAGGTAAGTGTTTGAGTTGAGATTTAAACCCAGATTTCCTTGACTCCCAGATCTAGTGATCTAACCACTACACTAAGGTGCCTTGATCTCTGCTACCTCGGAATTTCTGCCTTTGGAAATAATCATTTCTTAATTTGATTTATTAAGTTACATACTAAATCCCATAATAACCCAATTCAAATATTTCTTATGCTTCATTTATCTAAATAGCAGAACAAGGGGAATTTGTTTCTACAATTTTAAATTAAAAGAGCAGACAAAAGGTAAATATAACAAAAGCAGTCTGAGTTACAACACCTTAAAACCAGTGGAAGCAATATCCAAATGTGGGAAATCCATTTGCATTATCTGTTCTCAGAATAGTTTAGTAGTAACAATGATGTCACTTAAGGGTAGAGAGACTAACTTTATAGTATATGACTGTACGATGATGTGTTCTGGTTACGTTTCTCCCTCTCTCTTTTAATTTTTCTTTTCAAAAGGTCACAGGCATCATAGCAAATAGGAAATTTCCATTGCAGTTGTTTCCAAGTCTCTACAAACATTTTTCTTGTCTTGATAGCCACACATTTGCCTTATCGCTTCCCTAAAAGTTATCTTTTTTTTTTTTGGTTTGAGAACACCGGAATCTTTGCATTTTTCCACTCTTAATCTAGGAAGAAGCCCTATAAATTCAGTGCTGAATCACTTGAAACTTCCAACTACTGACGGGTATTTTAAAGTTTTAAATATTTATCTTGGCTCATCTCACTGAATTATAAATGTACGCAGGCAGTCAAAGAGAGCACTGAAACCCAACAATAAGAGGCAATAACCACCTCTCATTGCTACCCTCTCTCCTACAGAAAGAAGTAAAAAAACAAAACAAAACAAAACTGGATAGCATTTAACTTAGCATAATGGTAGCTAGTGATTCCAGGATCTGACAGTGACAATTACAGGGTCCTCTAAGCAAACACGATATTTTAAAATTTAGGGAGAGCTTTCATTTTAAACTGTATTTCAACTTTTGATAAAGTTTGTAAAACTATTGTTATTGTTTTGACAGAGACCTAAATTGTATTTGTCAATAAATATTCTAGAAGTCCAGACACATCCATTAAATATGGCTCACTCCCTCTGCCCCTCCAAAAAAACCTTGAAGTAATCTAAATTTATTCCCTTTGCCCTTTTCCAATATTGATTTTGCACAGTAAAGCCAAACCCAGAGAAGCAATGGGACCTTTATATCCAGGGAAAATACAGCGAAATGAAAATCAAAGGCCCCACTGAAGAAGGAAATATCACAAAGAAGTTATGCATATCCAAAAGAACAAGATGTGAAAGACGGGGAAGGGAGAGGATATTCCATTGGCTTGGCCGCTGTAATAGAGGAAGGTTGGAAGGATATTATTATATGTGAGTATATTAGTTTCAAGTTCTTCCCTTCATTTTATTTCTTTTTCTCTTTCCTTCTTCCTTTCCTTCCTTTTTTCCTGAATTCTTTTATTCTTTCATTTTTTCTTCTTCCCTTTCTTTTTGAAGCACCAGATGATGTAGCCACTTCTTTCTCTCCTTTTTCTCCAAATGCTCTACCAACTGGCTCCTGCATCAGGGGTCTTAGCCAAAGGCATTGCCTAGAGTGACTATATGCTAGAAATATGATTGTCCTTTTTTTCAATAGTAACAAATCAGTGTTTCCTAAACTTCAGTACTCCGATGGATCTGTGATTTCATCAATGGGGGTGGGGGGCATACCTTCTAATGATTCAGATCACAGGCCATTCATACCCACTCTTTCTTCATGACTCATGTTCACATCCCTGAGAAGCAGCATGCTTTGGTGGATAGTGCAATAGATTTGGAATTAGGAATATCTAGGTTTAGAGCCTTCCTTACATGCTTAATCATGTTTAGAATAGTGTGTTGTGCATTGTGAGTGCTTAATAAATGCTTATTAATCATTGATTGCTATGTGACAGTGGGAAAATCATTTGATCTCTCTGTGTCTCAGTTTTGTGGTCCGTAAAATGATGAGATTGCATTTCTAGGGCGCCTTCAAAACCAAAACCTATATTCCAATTATTTTCTCATCAGTTCATCAAAAGAAGTTCATCCAACATACTATGGACCACCTTCATGTGCTTGGGCTATCCATCCACTATCATTTATCCTTGCCAGGTGTATAATCCATCTCCCTTTTCATTCTTCTTTGATGAATTCTTGTAGCTGATCCTATAACTGAATCCTGTAACTGACACGGGTATCTGGATATATACTGTGTCCCTTACACATTCAGAGAGACAACTGTCACATCTGAAAACTAGTCAAGGGATTTGGAGTAATTGAGAGTGCAATACTTGATCTAGCTACTGGAGAGCATTATACTTGAGCTGCTTTTTCCCTGTGGGATACTAGTACCTATGACAGTAAATTTTTTTCAATAGGATATAATATCCTTACTTACCACTAGAAAGTGCTCACAGCCTGGAAATCCTAAGTGGTTCCTCTTAATGGCAGCATCTACTTCTTACCTTCATGTCCAGCATGAATGTGGAGTTTGAAAGTGTATTTATACCTTATGCAAGCTACCACTTTCCCCTTATCTAGTCTAAGAGATAAAATATTAATATTCTTAAAAACTAATTACTATAATTATCTTAGGGGCAGCTAAGAGGCACAGCATATAGAGTGCCAGGCTTGAAGTCAGATTCATCTTCCTGAGATCCAATCTGACCTCAGACACTTATTAGCTATGTGACTTTGGGCAAGTCACTTAACCCTGTTTGCCTCAGTTCCTCATCTGTAAAATTAGCTGGAGAAGTAAATGGCAAACCACTCCAGTATCCTTGCCAAGAAAACCCCAAATAGAGTCATGAAAAGTCAAACAGGACTGAAAGAACCGAATAACAACAACATAATTATCTTGGCTCTGCCCCCACCCATTAGAAGAATTCACTATCCATTTCTCTTCTTTCTATACCTTTTGATTCAGACTATCAACATATGGCTCACTACAGTTTTAATATGTCAGAAATGAAAGTAAAAGTAAATAAATTCTCCTACAATCTCAAAGATAATATCATTGCCTATCCCTTTCTTTCCTTCTCTTTTCCCTCTAAATATTCTATATAGAGGAAGGCTCCAGTACACCCAAGGCTTACAGAGAATGGAGGAAAGGTAGGTCTTTTACAATGTCCCTTAAGGAAAAAGGACTGGGGAGAAAACAAAAGTTCTGACTCTGACAGTCCTGCCTCTAGAACGTTTCCTAATAATTTGCCATCCTTAGCAGGCTCTGAGTAACATTACAATAGTATGACAATTTCTCCCCAAATGATCCAGATCTGCCCCCAACTCCACCACTGCTCCAACATGGAATCCCTTTCTACCGCTATACTGGTGATCTTTTCTCAACTCCAGATGTTTTAACTCCAGAGAAAGTTCCAACATTACAGTCATTGTCCCTTTTGACTTGTCTTCTGTTGAAGAGGGATTTAGCAAGACCCCAGAGCAGTTCCACTTATAGCAGAAAGGTTCTAGAATCTGGCCCACCTTACTCCACCTGTTTCATGCTAAGTCCTTGTATATTCAAAAGGAAGTGGAGGAGGTGAGGCAGAACTCCACTGGGTTATAGGAGTAATTTCTAATTTGTCTTATAATATATATATGTGTGTATGTATGTATGTGTATACGTGTGTGTACATATGTATCTATGTGATTCTGTCCTGTAATTTATAGTAAATTAGCCACAATGTTGACAATCCATAGCTATCAGTTTATAAACATTGTAATCATTCAATTGGGAGAACAGATAATCTTTCGTTTAAATAAACATTGTTTTATACACATTAGGGAATATCAGAAGAATACAAAGATGTTACACTAAAAACATCATGCAAAGATGGGGGGATGAGGTTTGTAGGAAGGTAAGGCAGAAGTAGTAATGCTGTAAAACAAAGTTTTGTTTTGTTTTTCCCCAAAGTATCCCTTGTTGCTCTCTGATTAGATTGTAAGCTCCTTGAGGAAAGAGACTTGTCTTACTTTATTTGTATTTTCAGCTTTTTACTCTAAGCTTTAAACACAGTAGACACTTAACAAGAATGTGTGGAATTGAATTCAATGCATTCACTTTTTAAAATGTGGTTCTGGTAAAGAATAAAGGTATCAAAAACTGAAAAACAATGCTTACTTCAAAGTACCCTAAAAAATAGCCTAATGAGATATTTTTTTAAAAAAGGTTTCCAAACCTCCAAATGTAGAAATACAAAACAAAAAGTCTTATCTTCCTAGTTCCCACTAACAAGAGACAAACACATTAGCTTGCTTTCTCAATTGGTACGTAGTTACAAGTCAAAACTAATGATCCTCTCAAATATCCCCATTTTTAGTTTCACCTATTCTAAATTTCCTTTGTTCTTGTTTTATGACTCAATAAATTACCATTATTAGCACCTTTAGCTGCACAGAAGAGAGAATTACGCTATGGGCATAGACCTTTTATCTGCCAGTCTTGACTTCAACTGTCAAATTGAAGGGAGTACTAACAATGAGAAACATGCAAGTGAGACCTAGAGTTACAAATCCAAGGACAATCATTATTCTTGTTTAGTGTGGCAAAGAAGCCACTCACATACAACCATCATTTTGGTATCATGTTAAAATATTAATATTTTAGCCAAAAATATCCATTTTATTAGAAATAATTAGTAGATTAGTAAGTACTAGATTAATGCCAAAGAATAATACTACATGCTTTTGCCTAGGAAATACATTCAGTCATAGTAATCCCTCCCAAGTACCCTTGTTGAAAACTTCTGAAATTATTTGAAATAATTGTCATTTTAATGCTTGACCAAAAGTGACAAAAACGATACCCTAGGAGCTGTTCTTTTAGGTGTCTACCATGTCTTCTTAGAATAAATGAATACATTATACATCTCATTCATTCTTATATAAAGTTACCAGAATTTAATTCTTCTGTTCGGGGATACCCAATCATCATCAGTTTAAATGTTCTAATCTATACCAAAAGAGGATAACCAAATTATGATGCTATGTGAACAACTTCAAAGGTTAAAGTTGTACCTCCAAAACATATCTCACTGAATAATCCATTCTGGATTCTTAACCCATGAATTTATCAAAATCTTTAATTTTTTTTATTTTATTTCTTATTACTATGGAAATGATAAACATCAACAAACATAAGCATTTCTCCATAAAAAGAATGGAGACAGAGGAATGCACATAAAACTCTAAATCTGTTTACAACTTGTGCTTTTAAAAATCTGTAAAGCACACATGGTAATCCTAATATGAATCTCCTTGCCTGTGTCCCTTTATGAACTTTTACTTAGAGAGAGAAGGGTTATAAATTACAAAACATTCAAAGAAATTTTATTTGCAATAACAAAAGAAATCCCTGAAAATAAACCATATGCCTAGTGATTGAAGAATAGCAGAATAAATTATGGTTATGGCTGTAATTGGAGTATTATTTCAACTTAAGAAATGATAGGTATAAAGAATACAAAGACAAAGGAAATGTATAAAATGATACATAGGGAACTAAAATGAATCAAAATGGCTATATACACACAGACTATAATTCTGTAAATAGAAATGGTAGCAAATTCCAAATTTTAAGTATATTGGAGTTTATGGTTTCATATATAATACCATTTTGTTTCTTTCCCTGCAAAGTCACATACAGAATCCCAGTTTGAAGGAACATCAGAGCCCATCTAGTGTTAAAAGTGAACAAGATTCCCAATATTGGGTCACCTCATCTTTCTCTTTCTCTCTCTCTTTCTTCCTCTCTCTTTCTTTATCTCTCTCTCTCTCTCTCTCTCTCTCTCTCTCTCTCTCTCTCTCTCTCTCTCTCTCTCTCTCTTTCTTCATCTCTCTCTCCCTCCCTTCTTTCTTTTTTCCTTTCTTTCCTTCAACACTAGGTTTTTCTCTCTCTCGCCCAAACTGGAAATTCAGGGATTACTCACAGGCTTGATCCCACTTCTGTTCAGCAAGGGAGGGTTAATCTATTCTGTTTCTGACCTGAGTGAATTTGTCCCTCCTTGAGCAACCTGGTGCCCCACATGCAGACACACATTCCTGGGCTTTCACCATATTAACGCCAACCTTGGTGGAAACACCAAGTGTATAGCCCACTATAGATAAGAATTCAAATAGCTTTAGCCTCCTGCTACCTGGGATTAGAGGAGTATGCCACTCTGCCCAACTCATTTCATCACCTCCTGAGTCAACCTATTCCACTTTTAAATAGCCATAATTATTAGGAATTTTTTTCCTGATATCAAGCCTAAATGTGCTTCGTTCCAATTTCTGCCCATTGTTCTTAATTCCGTCCTCTAGGACTAAGTACAAAAGTAAAATTCTTCTTCAACATGACAATGCTTCAGATATTCGAAAACAGCTATGGTGTCCTTCCCTAAGGCATCTCTTCTCCAGGCAAGATCCCCAGTTCCTTCCCCTCTCCTCCTGTGGCATGGATTCAAATCTCTTTACCACACTGGTTGCTTTCTTTGGGATGTTCTTCATTTTATCAGTCTTCCTAAGGTATGTGATACTCTCCCCTTGCATACATAAAGTCCTTGGAGAGGGTTGGCTCAAACTTAAAGTTAGATAATGGTGAAATACACAGGTAGAGAACACATGTGGCAATGGGTTACCTCACCTTCTGGCACTGGAATGTTCTTTCCTCCCTTTGTGAAGTTCTCCAAAGTTCCCTTGGGGAGTAGCTTCCTCATGGGCACACCCAAAACTTTTTTCTGCAACTAGGGGTCACATGTTAAAGTTTTCACTATCCTAAGCTGACTGTCTCCCTACATCCATCCATAGACACTTCCAAATGTCATTGGCCACAACCATTCTGGTGGCCACTGATACTGCCTCAATGGGAAACTACTACTGATACTATTCAGGTCCAATAATCAATAGGAGGTCTAATGGATTCTCTAGACCTCCCATATTCACCAGACAGACACTTCCAACCCAGAAAATACATTCCCCCAAGGTCAGGAAAGAATAAATACAGAAACAGAGGTGGCCAGGGCAAGTGAGAGACAGAATGTGGTGTGCCGGAGGAACCATAAGCTTGAACAAGATGTTCAGTTTTCAGTGTGAGCATTTACACCTGGGAAATCAGCAAACACTATAAATTGAATCTTGATTTATTGTTCCGTTGATTGTCTGGACTTAAGAAGATGATTGAGAAAATGAAAATAATTTGGATTAAACTTAAGAGTACGTAGCAGGTACATTTGTTTTTTCAGGAACCAGTTTTTAAACATTTACTGGCAAAACCCTGAAAACAGAGCTGTTGCTCCCTACTTACAAAATTCTTGATGTTGTTGTTATTATTGTTGTCCATTTGTGTCTGACTCTTTGTGACTCCATTTAGGGATTTCTTGGCTTTGCCATTCCTTTCTCCAGCTCATTTTTACAGATGAGGAACTGAGGCAAACAGGGTTAAGTGACTTGTCCAAGGTCACAGAGCTAGTATGTATCTGAGGCCAGATTTGAAATCAGGAACATGAGTCTTCCAGACTTCGGACCTGGCACTCTTACCACTGTGCCACCTAACTGCCCTCAAAATTCTTAGAACCAGCTCAAGGTAATTTTCCTAACTCAAAGTCACCAAGAAAAAGAGTGACAAAGAGCAGGTCTACCTTTTTGAATAACAACTCTGTTCCTACTCAGCAACCCCTGTTTCATTAGATATTCTAGATGCATGGCCAATTAGACCTTATACATGCCCAGAAAACAGTTTCTCCAGAGCTTCCACATGTTTTCATGGACTAAAACCAGGAGAGAGTGTATGAGTGTATTCAAAAACAAGTCTTCATAAGCCAGTCTACCCATCCCCCACCTTTCTTCACAGCGGAACTACCCTCAGCTTGTTGATTTAGAATTGTGGATAAAATTAAACAACTGAATTAACAGTCTTGGTTACCTGGTTGTCTTATGATTTAGCAAATCATTACTGGAAATAAAGAGAGCTGCTGCTAGACAAGGATGAACTGAAAAATATCGTGCAAAGAAGGGACAATGGCATTACTGATTATAAAGTAGACTTGGGTCTCTTAATGTAGGGGCAATTAGCCCTATGTAGCTCAGTAATTTGTGAAGACATTAATATATTAAAGCATAGCATAAAAATTGATATTCAAAATAATCACCATGGGTCATTTAAAAGGCTTAAATTATGTACAATATGCTATTTAAGAAGGTAGGGAAGTGTGAAAAAAAATCTTGAAATGTTTCTATTAAAAATTTAATATAAAAACACTTTGGTTTTTAAAAGAGAAAGTTTCCATTAGCTAGAAAATTCATGTCTATGGAACACTTCAAATCTCCCATGATGCCCGCTAAGTAAAGCATGGTTGTAATTGTACCTTGAGCAAATTATCACAAAGAGCAATTTTTTCTTTAAATCTAGGAATTAAAATAAGTAACATGATATTACATTAGAAATAATTATATTCTTATCACAACTTTCTTATAGAAAACTGAAAGAACATTGTAGATTACGTAGTCATACCAATTTTCAAAGAATTTTTTAAACTGAAAAAGTGTTTTATAGATTTTCCCAGAAGATAGTCTTCTATCAAGTTACAGAGAGAATTGTAGAGGGCCAGCCGCTGACCTGTGGTTACGTAGCTCATCAGTGATAGATTCATATTTCCAGGCCACTTGCCAGTTTTCTGTCCACCAGATTATGTGAAGCAACTACCATCTCTGACAAGTTGAGTAGTGCAACAGCTACCATTTTAAGAGAGGAGCCAACCTGTCAGTCCGTTTCTTTTTTAAACAGACCAATTCCATTAAATCTTGGCTGAAGTAGGATGCAAAATGGACATACCCTGGCAGCTGAGCCTCCAATTTGAGGTTGGGTGGAGGGAAGAGGGAAGAGCCTGTTCATTGACTTTTTTTTTTTGCAATACCTGTCTGACAGCTGACATGGAAAATGTGTTTCTCTTGACTTAGATGCATCAGTAGCAGGGATAAAAATAATTTTCCTCCATTGTGAAAGCTTTGAATCAATTATGCAGGGAATGGATGGTATATTATTTATGACTACAAGGGGAAGGAATTCATTGGTATTGCCATGGAATGATTATATTCTAATTTCAGGAAAGAAACTGGTAATATCATTTAAACAAATTAGTATGCCTTCTCAAAAGACCAATTTTATGCCAGTTCTTATTAATTGGGGCATCACCGAAGTTATGTGATGTCAAGTTCTATTTGTAAAAGTTGGTTGATCAATTCAATGGAGGGAGAAGGAGAAGAGAACAAGCATTTACTTAGTACCTACTATATGCCAGACACTATGCTAAGAATTCTACAGATTTTATATCAGTTGATCCTCATTACAGCACTGCACCACCTAGCTGCCTCCAATAGAAGGCAGCATGGAAGAGAAGAAGGAGCATTGGCTCTGGAGTGACAGAATTAGGTTCAAATCCTACCTTCCTGTATGCCCTGGGTAAAGTCATTTAATATCTCTGAGAGGATTGGGTGCAGTGACAATGGAAAGTCCTTTCCGGTTCTCGAGAAATTTAATGCATATTCATTAAATGCTTGCCATAGGACACAACAACAAGAGCAAAACAGTCTCTGATCTCAGGAAGGCCACTTTCATATTTTCCAAAATGGCCAAAAGTGACATTAGTGACCTAGAAACCAAGTTCACAGGATCATAGAATCTCCAGGTAGGAAGGGTTCTCAGAGGCCATCCAGGGCAGCCAAGAATCCCCTCTACCACCACTCAACATGTGGTCACACAGCTTTCACTTAAGATAACTAACGAAGTACAACTATCTCCTGAGGCAGCCTATTCTAATATTAGGTGGCTCTAGCTGTTAGAAGGTTTGTTTTTTCTTACAGAAAGCAGAAATTTGCTTCTCTGCAACTTTTACCCTTTACTCTTAATTCTATCCTCTGTGGCCAAAGAGAACAAGTCTACTCCTTTCCCCAAGTGTTCTTTTAGCAACTGTTATCATGCTCCCTTTCACCCCTCTCCCATCTGTTTTCCTTCATACTAAACACCTCCAGTTCCTCCAATGATCCTTATCCAGAGTGTTCTTAGAGTTTTCCATCAACCTGGTTGTCCTCCTCTGAATATTGTCCACCTCAGCCACATCCTTCCTAAACCAGGACACCCAGAACTGAGCACGAGACTCCAGATATGGTTTGACTAGAGCTGAATAAAAATGGAATTAATTATGGTTTTTTTTTCTTAAAGTTAAAAATTGATTTTAAAAGAAAGGTCATTATTATTAAAAACCCAGTTGGACTATAGTCAGGATCATCCAACATGAGTAAATACGAGGACAGTTTTAAAATGTTTCATGAGGCAGCTCTTCAACAAGAAAAAAGAAGACGAAGAAGAAGAAGAAGAAGAAGAAGAAGAAGAAGAAGAAGAAGAAGAAGAAGAAGAAGAAGAAAGAAGAAAGAAGATGATCATGATGATGATGATGATAAAAAGGGAGTATGTTAGACCCTTTTGAAAAATCCACAAATTCTCTCAGGCCAGCACCTTTCCAGCCTTACCTCTTGGGTCCCACACACATCCTCTACATACTCTACACTCCAAACAGCTTGACAACTCTCTGCCTGCTCAAATACACATTGTGTCCTCACACTCCTGTGCCCTTGTTCAAGCTTCTCCTTTGCTGGTTGTGCCTCCCTCACCCATCTTCTCAATTCTACCTCCTCTGGGAGACCACTTAAAGGTGCTAAAAGAAGGTTGGGGTGGGGAAAGAAAGGAAGGAAGAAATCTAGCCAGTAAACCACAAGTTAAGTGGGCAGCTTCTGGCCATCAAAATTTGCCTTCCTTTGGAGAGGAAGAGAGGGAGAGGACAAGCTGAGTTCCCCAAGTAGCTGAGTCCCAATGGAGAAGGAATGGCTTGAGGCTATTCTAAAACCTCTACAGGTAATGGCTTTAGGAGTTAATTGCCTGTAGGGAATTCTAGACCCACCTACCTGGCAAAGAACTCTCAGGCCCAAGTAAGAATTGAACAGCTTATTTGCTTTCTATGGTTTGACTAGGTATGATAGGTCCTCATGTGACTGGCATTCACTATTCATTTACTAATTGGAACTGAGGGTGTATGGGTATTTAGGGAGGACTAGCACCCCAGGTGTGAGGGCTTGCTGGGCCCTTTTCAGGGCTGCTCATTCTCCTTTGCTGTCCACCTGAGAGTTCTTTCCTGTGGCTACAAAGAGCTGTAGCATATGCAATGGCCATACCCCTATAAACCTCAGCAGACAGGTTAACCCAGGTTGAAAGTAAACATGGGCCACAAACCCATTGGTGAGTTAAGGGCTGTCTACCCTAAGCATGTGAAGACATCCCCCAGTGAAATGGGTGGATGAAAACAATTGGTTCCAATGGACAGGTGCTTAGAGTTTAGTAAGACATCAGAGATGCCAAGGTCATCCACTGCATCCCCAACCATAGCCAGCTGTCCTGACTTTTTTCTTGCCACTGGACTTCAATGACTCTAGAAAAACATAAACTAATGAGCACCTAATGGTCAAAAAAATGTATGCTACTTCAAAATCTAACTTTTGTTGTTCATTCGTATCTGATTCTCTATGATCCTATATGGGATTTTCTTGGCAAAGATACTGGAGTGGTTAGCCATTTCCTTCTCCAGTGGATTAAGGCAAACAAAGGTTAAATGACTTACCTAGGATCACACAGCCAGTGAGCAGATGAGGCTAGAATTGAATTCAGGTTTTCCTGACTCCATGCCCAGCACCCTATCCACTAAGCCAGCTAGCTGCCTAAAGTCTAACTTATTTCTATAATAAAGCTTTAGCAAACAAAATTAATTAAAGAATCCAATTTAGACAAATCCAATTCAGCATGTACATAAAGACATATAATTCAAAAATGTAAAGGTAAATAGACTATTGGTTTTTCCTGTGATATTAATGAAATGAAAGTCAGAAAAGGAAAATTAGGTTCCAAGAAGTGAAAAGCAGAATGGAATTTTTTTGAAAACCTTCCCTGATGTATGAGGAGGTATGCCCTGGCTATAGAGTCAGCATTCTTCCTAGCCTGTGTCATGCACAGAGCTCTTCAAAATTTCCTCTCCAGCTTTTAATTTCTTGGCAATCTTTTGGGATTATTTTCACATATGTCAGAGTCCTTTTGCAGGAGAAAGAGGTGATTCTTTTTAGTGCCAGTCAGGTTGTCTATATGGACACAGCCTTAATGGTAGGAGGAAAAATAATGGCTGAATTCAGCAATCTTAAAACTGGGTACTAATTGGGAGGTTGCCTGATCCAAGAAGTTATTCAAAGAACTAGAGAAATCTGGACTTAATTCAACCACTTTTTTTCAAAACAGTTTGAAACTATAGACAGACCTTTGGGCTTTGGGCTTCCTGATAAGATTCATAAAGTAAGAATCAGAAATATTGAATCTAGATGCACCAAAAGTGATTGTGCCCTGTAAGCATATGTTAATCCTTTGTGGCAGAATACATCTTCTCAAGTCATCAAACATTCTATGTTCTCCATAATTTCTATAGTGCTTGAAAAAGTAATTGGAATAAATAAGAGGTGAAAAAACACCAATGATTAGAGGAAAATAATACCTACATAAAACTCTTAAAATATTTCTTCAAGAAGTCTAGGAAATGTAGCCAAACTAATTAAAAAGAATTAAGCAATTGGTAAAATAGATTTCCTTCTACCAGGAGTTCCTGACCTAAGACTATGGATAGATTTCATGGAATCTATAAACTTGGATGGGAAGAAATTACATATTTATTTTGACTAACCTCTGTCTGAAATTTAGCATTCTCTACAATTATTTAATAGCATATTCAGAAAAGGAATCTCTGGACTTCACTAGACTATAAAAGGGGTTCTGGACACACAAAAAAGGTTAAGACTTGTGAAAAGACTATGTGAAAAGTTTTTTTAAAATCAGTCAAAATCATGTTTTTTTGTTTTTTTCATGACACGGAGTTGTATGTTTGATGTTTTTACTGAGTCTGGGTCTTCACACACATTAATATGTATTTAGTAAAAAATTAATAATTAATATTCAAGTAAAGAGAGAACTTCACATGTAGTGAGGCCCACATCCCCAACATGTAGCATGGGAGTGTTGTTGTGTGGCAAAAGGAGGCAGAATAGATATCTCCAGTTCTTTCCCTCCCACCCTTCTCCACTAATTCCTGAAAGAAAGGGAAGCAAAAAGTTGAGGTCAGGAGCCACTCTATTTTCCTCAGAAAGAGAGCATACCACGCTAGAGTTATATCTATCTGCCCCCTTAGATATTGTTAGTCTAGAACAGGGGTGAGGAACCTGTGGCCTCGAGGCCACATGTGGCCCTGTCGGTCCCATAAAAGAATTTGTTCTGTGAAGTTTGGATTCAGTCAAAGGGCCCCACTTGAGGACCTAGCGAGCCACATGTGGCTTTGAGGCCACAGGTTCCCCAACCCTGGACTAGGAGATATGATAAAGTTTGATCTAACTTCTGATTGCTTACTGGTGAGAAGGAAGACCGAAGCTCTGTATCCAAGGCTTGACCCTTTTCGTACCAAATACAAGTTCTACAATGAACAAACATGGAGAATAGCTAAGAAACCCATTAGGCAAATCATGGCAAAACAGAAATCAGAGAAAGTATGCACAGGAGAATATATACCAAACAATACAGAATGAAGGAGCTCTCCCATTGGGAGCAAGGTAACTTAGCTAAACCTAGAGAGAGGGTCCTGGATTTCACCTAAGAAAAAATTCCCCAAAGTCTCTAGTGTAGTAAATTGGAAATAGGGACATGATAGAGACTGCCAGCTCCTCTTAATGTCATCCCAGAGTCTTTTCCTTGAGAGACCTGAAGTAGGGTTGGCCTCTTCCATTTTCCCTCTCAAAGCTAGAAACTAAAAGTGCCAGAAAGAACTCAAAGCTTGAAGAAAGACCAGAGGAGAACTGATGCTCACTTTAGCCAACTCTGCCCTGCCCCTCACGCAGGGCAGTGCATTCATCTCCACCAATAAGAAAAGAGTTCCATATCAATGGGCTTTGGGACAAGGGTTACGTTTGGTTAAGTCAACTTTTTGTTCTTAAGGCGCCAAATGGCCAGTTTTATCTTTCACTTATTTATTTGGACATGTTATAGACAGCACAAAATGACTAAGCATTTAAAATATTTTAACTATTAAAAAAAAAAAAGAAAAACCATCTAGCTGACTCAAATGGTTTCTTCCAAAATAACATTATTTAAAGATAACGATATGGTACAGTAGAAAAGCAATGAGACTAAAAGTCAGAAGCACCAAGATGTTAGAAAAGTTAGGTCTATTTCCTTAGCTATGAAATAAGGATCATTTCATCAAAGCATTTGACAAGGTCTCTCATGCTATCCTGTGGAAAAGATGGGAAGATGTCCGCTGGATGATAATATGGATTTAGATTGGATACAAAAGGTAATCATATGAGCCTCATGTTTACATCAACTTGGAGAAATATGTCTAGGAGTGCATGCATGACAGGGAGCTGTCCTTAACTTTGTGCTATTAAACATTTTTTGTCAATGAACTTGATAAAGCTATAGAAAGCATTATTCAGTCTGCAGACAACACAAGCCCCGAGGGTTAGCTAACAAGTTGAATGACAGGATCAGAACTCAAAAAAACCTTGACTGGCTAAAACTCATTAATAAAATGAAATTTAAAAGGGATAAATGTAAAGTTCTATATCTTCACTTAAAAATCAACTGTTCCAATAGGATAAGGGAGGCATATAGGCAATAGTTTCCATGGAAAAAATTTCTATATCTTCATTTAAAAAACCAACTGTTCCAATAGGATAAGGGAGGCATATAGACAACAGTTTCCATGGAAAAAAATCTAGTGATTTTATTGACTTTCAAACTCAGTATTAGACCAGTAAGCTAATGTTAATTCTAGCCTATGTTGCATTAAGAAATAGTACCCAGAACAAAGAATGTGATAGTTTTGTTGTACTCTTCCCTGATTAAACTACATGTCATATACTGTGTTCTATTTTGGGTACAATATTTTAGGAAAGACATAGATAAGTAGAGGCTTTACTAGAAGAAGGAGACAAGGAGGGTAAGAGGATTGGAGAACATGCCATATGTGAGAAAAAAAGTAGTGGGGCTAGGACTATTAGTTGCCTTCAAATATTTGAAGATCTGTTAATTGGAAGAGGGTTTAGACTTTTGTCCCAGAGTATAGAACTAGGAACAAGAGATAGAAGTTACAGACAGATTAATTTTGGCCCTAGGTAATGAAAAACTTTCTAATAATTAGATCTGTCTAAAAGTAGAACAATCTGTCTCAAGAAGTATTGGGTTCCCTTTTAATAATAATAGCTGTTATTCATACAATACTATAAAGTTTTTTCATATATTATCACATTTGAGCCTCATAACAACTTCATAACATGTGGCCCATGATTATTTCTATTTTACAAATAAGAAAAATGAGAATCAGAAAAGTTAAATAATAGTTAGTGATTATCACGAACATAGGGTGTTTTAAGGATTTCAAAAAGCTTCACACCTATAATCTCATTTGATCCACATTAAAATATAGTATTATTGTCCTCATTTTACAAATGAAGAAACTAATGCTAAGAGATAAGGTCTATACTGTTAATAAGTGTCTTAGGAGGAATTTGAATACAGGTCTTTCTGACTCTGATTCTAGCCCTAATCTACTGTGAGCATGTGTTGGGGATATTAGAGAGGGGATTCTTGTCCACTTTCAGGTTGGATTTGATGATCTCCAGCTCTTAGGTTCTGTGATTCTATGGGATTGGAGGTGTTCTCTAAGATCACTTTAAGCTCTAAACTCATGAGCCAAGATCATAGACAAAGGGTGTGCCCAGACATGTGCAGTCTCCCCCCAAAAACAGCTTTGCATTTTAATTTGGTCACATGACATACTCTTAGTTTTAAAATGTGGATGGTTCACTAATATATTAAGTGCTGAATTACATAATATAGATGTTTTAGAACTATAGAAAGCCTAAATTTTCTCACAACATGTGTCCCCATGACAATATGGTGTAGTAGAATAATAATTAGTCTTCCCTTTCCCTCCAACTATATTCTAGAAAATTCTTTGATCTATATAAGCAGCCAGATCAGACATGATCAGCAGTGTGACTGATTATCTTCATTTCATGTATTCTACAATAGCCTAACAAGCCCACAGCTTTATATTTTAATTCAATCACAGAATGCCCCTTTTTCATTTTAAAATATGAAATAGATTGTTAAGGTAAGAAAGGAAAGAAACAAAATTATGATGAGCGTACTAATAGTAGTGCAAATACCATGAACCCCCCAACTAAGAAATTACATAAAGAAAATTCTACCACCTGTTCCAGTGGGTATAATAAACCAATCAAAGGCAAACAAAAATAGACTTTGTCTCTTTGTTCAGGTCGGTGTAGTTTCCTTCTGAGCCATCAACCAATCCATTTTGATACTCCAAAAAATAGGTTGGAATGCCTGTCTTATTTATCTAAAAGTCCTTATGAATCTAAGTTGAGCATGTTTTGTAGAAGTAAAATATGGAAAAAGTAAAAATGTTTTCATTCTGAATGGTATGAAAAGTATGCATAGTAAGGATACAGCATTTACACTTAATGCTCTTAACACAGCTGGTGGAATAGTAGATGGAGTAATGCACCTGGAATAAAAAAGTCTTGAATCCAAATCTAGCCTTAGACACTCATTAGGTGTGTGACTCTGGGTAAATCACTTAATTGCTATTTGTCATCAAAGTCCAGTGGCAAGACAAAAGTCAAAATGACTGGTGACTGGCCAGCATTCAGTGGATGACCGTGGCGTCTTCCATAACTGATCAAGTTCTAAATGCTCCCGAGCACCTGCTTTATGCTCCCTCATGTCTGGTGGAACAAATTTTTCTCACTTATTCCACCAGGGGAAGTCTTCACATGCTGGGTAGACATCCCCTTGACCCACCAATAGACTCGAGGCCTGTCAGTTACCTTCAACATGGTTCAGCCTGTCTCCTGAGATGGTTTTCCTGGGTGTGGCCACTGTGCATGCTACAGCTTCTTGGAGCCACAGGTAAGAGTTGGGAGATAGGTGGACAGCAAAGGTGGATGAGCAGCTCTGAAAAGGGTTCGGCAAGTCCTCACACCAGAGCTGTTGGTCCTTCCTGAGCACCCCATAAGCCCCATCTTATAGGTGTTATCTCATTCTTTAGGACAGGAAGATGAAACCTTTATCTTTGGTTTGGTCATATGGGTTAATTCATTATCTGGTTAGATGATGAAAGTTGCTATCTTTGTATATCACTACATCAAAAATTTGGTATTTTATGCCTCATTAAAGTAAATTTTAATTTTAAAAATTAAATTGAGTTGTTTTAATTTTTTTAGTTTAATGAATAAAGTAGCATCCCTTATAACTGAATGTTCAATAAATGGTTGCTGTTTAAAAAAAAACTCCCTGGACACATACCATAGTGAAATGTGCTGGGCAAGTCTGTGACCTGATCATGAGTGGCCAGTTTCCTCCTGATAACTGAGATAGGCATTATTAAATGTTCCATTAACTCCCTTTTTTGACTCAACATGAATCATTTTTAACAATTCTTTAAAAGTGTCTATGTTAAAACCTCAGTTTCCTTTGTTTCCTTTGCCAATTTTTTGTCTCTATTTTCCATTTCTTTTCTATAAACTGTATTCTATTTTTTCACGCATTCTTGAGGTGATTCCCTATACTGTTGTAATCGCAGGCTGAGATACCAAAAAATACTCCCATATCAAATATCAGGAAGCTCATTCATTTGAGCCAGTTCTAGACAAGAAACTCTTGAGAATATCTGAACTCTGTGAAAGGGAAGAAGGAATCCCAAAAAGCCCACACACCTTGATCAAGACCAGGTGGTGTAAGACTAATCTCATTTACTTTTTTAAAGAAGCTAAATAGGCTTGTAAGTCAGGGAAATGTTGTAGTCATTATAAAATTAGATTTCAGAAGTGCTTTTTACAAAGGCCCTCATGCTATGCATGTGAATGACCAGACCAAACTCACAGAGTAGTCTTAAATGGGTCTTGAACCAAAACAGAGATCTCTAGTAGAATGGAATGCCATTAGCAATCAATCAGTCCTTGGTCTCTATTTCAACATTTTTGTTAACACTTCACCCACAAGCGGATGCTGCTGTCCCCTAACCTGATTCTTTTCAATAAATAAGAACCATGTAATGGAGAGTTACATGCTCTCATAAATAATTATTGTCTTCCATTCAATGCCAGACTGTACATGGGGAGAAAACCAAGTTGTCTATGGTGGTCAGGGAGCTTCAACTGCTGTATCCAGGATCCACCTGTCAAATGTGGATGGCAATGCATGTCTTCATAGTGTAAGCACATGATTTATGTCAACATATCTAATTAAACCTTCACTCAAGTCCTGTACCTGACACATATCTGCTATGTGATGTTGGGCAGTCCACTTAACCTCTCGGTGCCCCCAAGCAACTGCCAAAGATGATAAATTGAAGAAAAGGTGTTAATCTTAATAAGCAGAGAGAGAGACAGAGAGAGAGAGAGAGAGAGAGAGAGAGAGAGAGACAGACAGAGAGAGAGAGAAAGAGAGAGACCCAGAGAGAGACAGAGAGAGATGGAGAGGGAGAGGGAGAGGGAGAGGGAGAGACAGAGAGAGAGAGACAGAGAGAGAGAGAGAGAGAGAGAGAGAGAGCGAGAGAGAGAGAGAGAGAGAGAGAGAGAGAGAGAGAGAGAGAGAGAGTTTCCTCCAGGAGTTCCCTAGACTAATGAAATTAATAATCTAGTACCTAACTTCTTTCCTATGTGCAGGTCACACTATGTCAGGCTATAAAGATAAACTAAAAGTCATGAACCCTGCCCTCAGAGTGCTTAGAGTCAAGCAGAGATTAGCTATGTACACAAGTTACTATAATAGAAAGAAGAATATAAGTGTGTGACCAAAGTAAAACATGCTATTTAAAAAGAAAAAAAACTTTTTAAATTGAGGAATCAGGCAAGGCATAATAAAAGAGGTGGCATGTAAGTTGATTCTTGAAGGGATGGGTAGGATGTCTAGAGGCAAAATGGAAGTGAAAACATTTGAGATTTAGGGAATAGTTTGAACTAGGTCAAGGAAGTTAGCAAGCTCAGGCCAAGTTTAAAGACTACTAAGTTACCCAATTTGGTAACAACAAGAAGGAAAGTAGTCTCAGACAAGGTTGGAGAGGTGAAAGACATAAAGCAGGGAAATCAAGTCACAGAATTTCAGATTTGAAAGAGACTTCAGTGACCATCTGGTCCAACCTATCCCTCAGAAAGAATTCCCACAACAATATATCCAATATGCCAGACCTCCACCAAAGGATAATTCCAGTCTCTATCAATTTCTATCAATCCTCCAATAAAAATACTGTCATAGTACATTCTATGTATTGTGGGCAAAATTAAATTCTGATTGGGGAAGATCCCATCTTTCTGATTTTATTAGTAAAATAGCCAATAGAAAAAAATCATACAATTTTAACGTAAACTAAAATTAGAAAAAATAATTAGAAGGTTTACCATCAGCAATTTAAAAAACATTCTCCAGAATTTTTTTCCTACCAATAGGATTTCAAATATTTTCAAGAAGCACTATTTTTCCTATTTAAGATTGATGTATTACTTAAGTTTTTCAGAAGAATAACATTATTGGGTCGATTGATACATTTGGTTTTTCTTTGTAAAATTGTAGTACTGCAGTGTTCTTAAAATTAGACTTCTTTAGAAAAAAAGTCTGAGTTCCTTTAATGTTAATCCTTTCTAATATTTTAAAGATTAATCCGGAAGCATACTTGAGTGGGTGGATCTTGAGAAATTTAACTCCTCTTTTTGACAGGTTTGCGTGATCTACAAAAATTGCTCAGTTTACTTTTGAGGCAATTAATTCAAACATGTTGTCAACACTAGAGCCAAGTATGCAATCACATTATCTCTCCCCAAATACCTTTCCAGTAAACAGATGCGTGCATAACGTTTAGGAAGGTAATAATGTAAATATCAAGGACATGAGAGACACAGTCATCCTTCTGGTTTTCCCTAAGTCTCTGGATTCCGGCCAAAGTTTCAGCTGTATAGGAGAATTCAAAGTATGAGGTGATTTTCTGAAGAAAAAAAAATATTTCTTATATATTATTTTGATAGCACCTTCATTGATTTGGAATGTGCAGCTGCTATATAAACTAAACCCTTTACAAAATTTTAGATGCTTCTTCCAATTTTCTCTAGCTGAAAAATATTTTTCAAGAGGTACATACAACTATAAGGGAATATTTAGCTTCATCACAGACTTGTTAGTTACATAAAAGTGACCTGCTGAATAAATTGTCATTAGGAATACTATAGGAATTAATCTGATGCCTGAAAATCTGTGTCTAAAAGGTAAATACTGACCCCTATGGGTAGCATGACTGTACTTGTGTTGCATAAAATACTAAAGTACCTCAAATCACCAACATTTATGGCTCTTTCAAGTCAGGTCAATCAAAAATTATTTATTAAGGCTCTACATGTATCAGGCACTATGCCAAGTGCTGGGGATACAAAGAAGACCAAAAAGTAGTCTTTTCTCTCACCAAGTTCACAGTTTAATAAGAGAGACAACATGAAACAACTATGTGCAAATATATAAATAGATAGATATAAATTTGTATATGTATTATATAATATATACACACATCGGATAAATTGGAGATAATAGAAACCAGGCACTGATATAAAGAAGGATCAAGAAAAGTTTTCTGAAAATGCAATTTATAATTTATTTAATAGTATAATTAAGCTCTGCATTTACCAAATTTTGACATTTTTGAAGATTTCATTTCATCGTAGAAAGTGTAAGAGGAAAAAAGATAGGTCAATTTTTTAGCAAGTGTGAGTTATAACTAATATACGTACATATACATATATATACATTTGTGCTTATATATAGCATATGTCTACATGCTCCATTGGTGTCCACGTGATATTAAAGAGAACTTGAAGAAAGCCAGCAGCCTTTCAATGGATTCCCTATCATGTATCTATGGGAGAACAATGACAAAAGTTATGCAGACTAAGCAGGTGTGAATGCGTCTAAATCTACCTTGTTGAAGGGAGTACTGTCATTGATGAGATTACAGATCCCTTGGGATATTTTAATTACCTGTAAAAATTGTATACTTCATCTTTAAAGAGAAAAGAAAAGGAAAATGTTCCAGGTTAAAACTTCATCGTGATTTTATTTTAAGGCTCTCGCAGAGGTGTAATATTTGCTGGCATAAGGCTGACATTATCCAGAAAAAAAAACAAACATTAAAGCATTGATATTATTCCAGACAACAGACAACTAGTGATTGCCAGATATATGAGAACTGTACAGAGAGTGGACATGATTACATAGTCCAAAGCAGTTTTAAATACCATGGCTGATTCAGAGTGGTATTTACATCACTGTGGTTTGGGAGCTTTATGTCCAAAGGAGGAATTAATACTTCCTCTTCTTACTTAAAGAGGGGAAAGCATAAGGAAACTTTTTAAGATGAGGTTCTAAAAAAGCAAATAACACCACTTTTGGTCCCACCCTTCCCCCACCAAACCTGTGAAGACCATACAGATGGCTGACTGATTTCTAGTACCTGCCCTTTTCCTGAAAACAGCCAAGAATATCATAACAAAATTCTTGAGTTTCTTGATGTCAAAGAAAACAAATATTGCAAGTAGCCAGAAAGAATTTAAATATCAAGGAACCACAGCCAGGATCAATACTGCAACTGCATAAAGGAAAGGAAATCTTGTAGTACAGTATTTCAAAAGTCTAAAATATGTGTTTACAACCAAGAATAACTTGCCCTGCAAAAATGAGTATAATTCTAAAGGGAAAGTTGGATCTTTATTAGAATAATAGAGGACATTCTGATGAAAAGACCAGAAATTATGAAATAAAACATGGTTCTCAAGAGAAACATACAACAGAAGAAGTGACACAGCAAAGTGCTTATGTTCCCATAGAAGATGAGATTAGTGTCCTTTCAGAATTACCACTGAATTCTCTAGCCACATAGGCAATTAAGAAACCTAGAAACACAAGATTTGGGTGTAATTTTGTTGTTTTATTGGATTTAAGAAAGTAAAGAAGAAGTAATGAAAAAGGAATATAGTAGGAAAGAAATGAGCAAAAAGGGGGAGAAACTATTTTTTGCATAATTGAGGTACACAAGAAAAAGCATATGAACATGGAAGAAAAATTGGGTGAGCAGGAGTTTCATGATTTGCATCTGAATTTACATCTAAATTGCACAAAGCCAGGAAAACACACTCAAAAGATCTAATATCTGGGTAGAAAGATCTTGGTGATGAATGAGAACTGGGTTAGGGAAAGATTATATTTGTGAATGTATACACCTCCTTCCCCCTCCCAAAAAAAGAAGAAATACAAAAGAAAAAAACTGAAGGATGGCACATTTCCTGAAACCAGTGGGGTGGGGGTGGGGGAACTAATGCGGGCTTGGGCTGTATTTTAAAAGGCGATATTCAAAATGAAGGAAGTAAGAGTCCTGCTGTATTCTGAACCAGTGAGACCACACCTGGAATATTGTGTTCTCTTTTGGAAACTGTGTATTATAGGAACAACACTAATAACCCACAGTGTGTCTAGAGTAGATGTGGTCTTATGGGCAGTCTTACATGTCTATGTGGCATGTCTTACATGGTCTGTGGTCTATGGGCAGTCTTACATGGATAGATTTCAGGGAGTCTGAGACCTTCATAGGAAAAAAAATACATCTTTATCTTCACTAACTTGTAACCGAAATTTAGTATTTCCTTCAATTATTTAAAACTATCGTTCGGAGAAGGAAGCCATAGACTTCACCACACTGCCAAAGCAGTTCACTAGCACACATACACACAAACACACACACACACACACATATTAAGAACTAGGGGGTGTGAGGAAATGGACATCTGGACAGACAACCAGGATGGTGAGAGGACTCAAGATTGTAATGATCAGTTGAAGGAAATGAGAGAATTTAGCCTGGGAAAAAGGCTTCAAGTAATTAAAGACCTGTCAGGTGGCAGAAGGAAAAGATTTGTTCTGCTTAGCCCTGAAGAATAATGGATAGAAACTGCAGGAGAGACATTTTAAGCTCCACGAATGGAAAACTTCCTAACAGTTAAAGGTGTCCAAAACCAAAACCGTATGCGTTGGGATTTATTTATATTTATTCTCTATATGCTTCCATATTTCCTTTTTTCTTCCTCTTTAGAATGTTGGCACTGAAACTGGGAACTGGGAACTGAACTAAATTATGAACCTCATCCCCTTTTTGTCCCCAGGGACTGAGGTGGTGCAGGCAAGGAGCAGGAGGAGGATGGATTATATCTCCCACACGTTGGGGAAATAAATTTGTATATATGTGATTATACCTTCTGCAGTAATTTTTTTAATTTTGTAAAAAAAGAAAAAAGAGAAAAGAAAGAAAGAAAAAAAGATAAAGAATTGTCAAGATTGAACATAAGGTAAACTGAGGTACAAAGTTCTGAGCGCATTCAACTTATTGGTAAGGCTAGCAATTCCAGATAAAACTGGTCTTCTAAGCTCTTCAGTCAACCAAATGTGGGGCCTACTAGCCTTCATATAGTTTTGGGAAGTAGAAAAGAACAGGGGGCATCACAGATGGAAAACAGCATGATTAGTTATAAAGTCTGAAATGTCACAGATGATGGAAAACAATATGATTGGATGGAAGTCTGGAATTCAGGGTGAGCAACAACCCCTTTTTCCATCTTGTTGCTATGGAAAGCTCACTGGTGGTGTCCACATGCATGGGTACTTAGTGTCACAGTAATAACAGAAGGGAAAGCCAGTATTGCAGAGATAATGGACCAGACTCCCTGGCATCCACCTGTACTCTTCAAGGATAACAGATTTCTTGCAATTGTACAAGGGAAATTGCACAGACTCTCTTCCGGCATTTATATACTCTAAAGCACACTTAGTTCACTTCTTTCTCTGAGCTCCCAAATACCCTAATCCTTCTCTTAACAATATCACCATCCTTCAAACTGTCTTGCACCTGCCTAGTATGTCTCAGTGCTTTCCTCTCCAGCATTCCATAAACCTTTTTTCTATAGACCTTCCCCTACATCCTTCTCTCAGAGAGCTAGATCGCACTGAGAGTCACCCCAGTTCTTCCCTCAGTCCCTGGGGGAGCTTGCATTTAAAGGACCTGTTTTGGTTATGTCTATATGCAAGGCTTCCCTCCCACCTTTCTCTGGGAAGAATGCTGGTCAGCTTTTGACCTGGAACTCATATTATTCAGGTAGGTAATGTAGTAGATAGAGCACTGGACTCGGATTCAGCACGACCGGAGTTCAAATCCTACATCAGAAGCTTAGTAGCTGCGTGACCCTGAGGAAGACATGGAACCTCCTTCAGCCTCAGTTTCCTCATTAGTAAAATGGAGATAAGAAAAGCATCTACAGGGATGTTGTGAGGATCAGCTGACAAAATATATTAAAAAACACTTTAAAAACCGTGAATCCCTATAGACATGCTAGCTATCGTGATCAAGATATCAACAGCCTGCAGATGCCTCTATTTTCCCTCACTTCCCTCCCTCCTCCTGGTCTGGAATCAAGTTCCTCTGGGGGAATGGAGGTAGAGAACTTAGACTTACCCCTCCGCACCTGATCAGGGAGATGATTCATTGTTCAGATTCTCGGATGCCCACAAAAAATAAAATAGGGACCTGTTTGAGTAGTCAGTGAGTCAACATTTATTAAATACCTACTTTGTACCAGGCATTGTACTGAGAGCTGGGGATACAAAGAAAGGTAAAGGACAGTCCCTGCCCTCAAGGAGCTCACATTTTAATGGGGAAGGCAACATGTAAACAACCATGTGAAAAAAAAAAAACTGTGTAGAGGAAAAAATCAACAATGGGTTGCTTCCCACTAGAATTAAGAGGGGTTAAGAAAGGCTTCCTGCAGAGATGAGGTGGATGAATACTTCAGGCAGGGAGGACAGCCAGAGAAAATGCCGGAAGTCAAGAGATAAAGTACAGAATGACCATGCCCTAGGGACCAAGGTCTCACTCTCCTGCCTTGTCAAGGTTTCCTTTTTCTTATTCTAATCCTAGTTCCACCAATAATGCTAGGCCAGGTGACCCTCTGAAACAGAGGCCAATGTGTGCCTTGTATCCCACACCCTAAGAAGTCACCAACTGTTAGCTTCCAGCTGCATAAAACTAAAGATGTTGTAAATAAACTTCGAGGGAAAAGGAGATCAGAACTCAAAATGCTCAAGTCAATTTGGATAAAAGTTAAGATCTCTGATTAATGAAATGACCAACCATGATTCCAGAGAGCCACTAATAAAGAATGTTACCAGCCTCCTGACAGAAAGGTAATAGACTTAATAACCAGAATGAGACATTTTTGAACCCCAACCATGTAGGAATCTGTTTTGTTTGTCTCCGCATATTAGTGAACATTAGCTTTGCTAGAAGGTGGAAGAAAGATAAAATAAATTCTTACTAATGGGAAAAAAAATACAATTTGATTTTTAAAAAAGGAAGAAGAAAAGAATAAGCATTTATATAGTGCTTATTATATGCCAGGCACTGTGCTAAACTCTTCTTTTTTTTAAACAACTATCACAGCAACCCTGGGAAGTAGGTTCTATTATTATTCCCATTTTATAGTTGAGGGAACTGAGGCAAGCAGAGTTAAATTATTTATTCAGGTTACACAGCCAGTAAGTGTCTGTAAGAAATGGGAGATGGGAGGAGGAGTTTTGTTTCCACAGAACTGAAGGTATACTTCCCCCCCTCCCCCACCCCAGCTTTAGCAGAAACCAGGCCTCAAGGTGGGTCAGGTGAAAGGTCAGAGGCTTGTGCGCTGCCATGCTTTTTGAGAAGGCAGTCAGGGGAACTAAAGAGGCCAAATTGGTTGAACCAGTTCAAGCTTATCTAGGGTCTGGTCTTGGTCAAGGGTCCAGGCCTACTGATTTGCATAATTTGCATATGTTAAAGAGGGAAGGTAGGGGAAGTAAAGAATGTAAATTAATCCTAAACTCAGACAAAGAAAATCTAACTAACTTCACTTTTGCTTCCGTATCCTTATTATCCTACCTATATAAACTGTATAACCTAGGAAAACTATGTAAAAAGTAAAGAATGTAAACTAACCATAACTCTAGCAGGAGTGGAGGGAATGGTTACCCCACCCCCACCCCTGCTTCTGCAGCTGTATCGGTGTGAATGTTCCAGCAAGCACTACACCCACTCTCTCGAGAAGTGTAATAAAGGCCTTCCTCTGCCCACTCTGGTCCTGAGTTCTTTGGGTGAGAATGGGCAAATTACATGGATCTTCCCAAGGTCATGCAACCAGGAAAGCAATGAGCAGCGGAAGTTTGTCTCAGGTTTACTTCCTGACCCTGCCCTGGGGAGTCCTGTGATCCCCACTGCGGTGTTAAGAGGGCTAGGCTACCACTCGGGATTTCCCTGGGGAACCCTGTGGTCTGCACAGCCTTCTTAAGGGGATATCACTTGGGTCCTCTGGCCCTGTCTCGGGAGCCTTGTGATCTTACTGCCATTCTAAGGAGCCATCACTTGGGTCTTCCTTACGGTTTGACCCCTAGGAGCCCTGTGATCCCCACAGATTAAGGGGGGGGCTACCACTTGGCCTTCCTCTGGGAGTCCTGTGGTTTGCACATCCTTCCTTAGGGATTATCATGGGGTTCTTCCTCAGGACTTTGGCCCTGCCTAGGAAGTCCAGTGATCCCCAAAACCGAGTTTCTCACAGTGTCTAAGGCTGCTGTATCTACTGCTACACAAAAAAAACAAAGGTTCTACCAGAGGGGATTTTAGTGAGCAGTAAGAGTGGACGAATTGTCCATTGTTAAAGCTGGAAGGGGCATGAGGGGTCATCAAGCTCCACCTTTTACTTTTACAGATGAGGAAAGAGCCCTGAGAGACAGTAAATGTTTTACTCCAGGTCACACAATTTAATCACAGCAGGACATGTACCAGCCTCTCCATCTCCTTAGTATCAGCCCTGTGATCTTTCTGCTATTTAAACTTGTCTTTGAAAATACTTCCAGAAGAGACTGGTACCTAAACACAGAACCTTAAGCAGGTCAGATTTAAGAGATTAAAAATAGACAGATTAAGAGAGTGCCAGAAGAAAAGCTTCAGTTGTTTGAATAGTTCTTTCTGGAACCATTTCAAGGACAAGAGAAAGTACAGAAGCGAGTCAAACAATGTGGGCTTGTAGCAAGATGCCAAGCAAAGAATTAAGAAACAAATCATTGAACAGCAGACTTTCTGAGTAGGATCAACTTGTTCAAGACAGTAAGTGCTCCGGAATCTGGAAGTTTCTCTCAGTAACCCAGACAAGCCTTTGGCTTCTGCTTTCAAATTTGAAGTGACCATCACAATGAAATGAGAAATATAGTGATATTTTTTAAAAAATAAAAAGGGAGTGCAATGGAAATCAGAGGTTCCTAACATTGCTAAATACTCATTATAGGAGTCTGGCAGCAATCTGACTTTAATGGCTAACAAGGATATCCGAAGGGTGTATTAGTGGGACCTAGAAGAGAGGTAGAAAAGTTACAGAATTTGCCAGAGGAGAGAGCTGAAAAGGATATTTATGATGTATAGAATAATGCAAAGCTTTTTTTATAGGACAAAGCATGACTTTCTTTTAGAGATCATACAAAAATAGGATATTCTAGATTAAATGGAAATGGAATGAACATTAAATCTTAGAGCTATGAGTGCTTTGATTCTAACTGATGAAAAAGAGACAAGCGTCTCTTTAGGTTTCTAATATCTTTAAAGGGAGCTAAGTAATATAAACATAAAATCTGCCTTGTGTGCTTATTTCATTGGTTTAAAGAAAAGAGATGAAAGGAATTCTCAGGGGAAGAAATGCAGAAAGGGAGGGGGAGGAAAATACTATTTCACATAAATAAAGTATATAAGACAAAAAGTATGTAAACATGGAGGAAGAGGTAGGGGAAGGAGTATAGCATCATCAATTCATTCTTATCGGAACCTGATAAAGGAAGATTGAGCACACAAAGTTTGGTGCAGAAATGTATTATGTCCAATAGGGAGTGGAAAGGGGGAAGAGGATTATATAAGGGAAAATAGATTAAAGGAGTAAGTAGTCACAAAGAGAGCAATCTTCAATTTCTGAGGGTTGCTTACAGAGTATGATTAGAGAAGAAGAAAGAAAGTGTAAGGACCAGAGATTGGAGTCTGGGTTTAGCAAAGAGAGGAAACACAGAGGAGCAAGAAGAGATCACTTTACTTATAGATGAATAGCGTTTGTCAGATTTCTTCTTTCTCCACTCTTTTCTTCTCCATAAAGGCAGGAGGGGTAGGAAAAGAAGGAAAAGTTTAAGAGACTCTGATAGGGAAGGGAATACATAATTGACAGTCATAAGAATGGATGTGAATAGGATAGATTTACCTATAAAATTGAACAAGGTAGCAAAACTGATTAAGAACAACAATATGTTATTTACAGGAAACACTCTTAAAGATTCACATAGTTAAATGATGGACTAGAGAAGAATTTATTATACTTCAGGTGATTTTTAAAAAGCATAGGTAGCATTCATGATTTCAGACAAGTCAACAATGTTTAAAGGAATTATATGTAATGAAATAATAACAGTATTTATATATGCAACAAATAGATCTCTGGCAATTACTGAATGGGAATTAAAAGAAGTATAGATATATGAATAGATAGATCAAGCTATATAGATAGCTATAAATAAGATATGGAGATATATGCACATGCCTACACATATATATGATATATAATTATAAAGTAATATTTATGGTATCCCCAAAGTCTTAGTGCAGCTTTATTTTATGGTTAATATATAATAATAAATATATATACATACATTTCTCAGCTCTGCATGGCACTTCTACAAACCTAAACATGTGTCAGTACATAAAAACCTCCTGAACAAATTCAGAAAAGCAGAAGTAGTATATCCTTTACCCACTACAGCTTAAGAAAAATTAGAATCAATAAAGGGACTTGAAAGGATTCAAGCTTAAATGGAGATGTAGTAATTTAATATTAAAGAATTTGTGGCTCAAAAATCATAGGAACAACAGATCATTTTATTAACCAAAACTACAAGACAACATACCAAAACTTTTGGGATGCAGTCAATGCAGTCTTTAGGGGGAAAATTATATCTCTAACATTGTCATCAAGAAAGAAAGAACAAGTCAATGAATTTGGAATGTAATTTTTAAAAAAAAAACTTGAACAAATCAAAAAACTTTAAACAAACACAATAAATTATGAAACTGAGACATTAAATTGAAAACAAAAAATAAAGAAAATACAACAATGAAAAGGAAACCAAATTGCTAACATCAAAAAATGAAAAAGACTTCGTAACAAATAAAAAGAAAATGGAGGAAATATTAGAAGCTGTTTTGCCTTTCATATGCTAATAAAGCTGATAACTTAAGTGAACTAGATGAATATTTACAAAATTATGAAATATGCATTTTAACTCATAATTTTGAGTGGTTATTTTTGGCAAGGACCAAGAGAATAACACCTTAGTCACTTCTACCTTCTCCTTTGTTCTTTAGGAGAAGCAACTGGCAAAGTTGATAAAGAAGGAAAATAACAATTGTTGGAGGAAATATAAGAGAATAGATACTCTGGAATGCAATTTGGTGCTACACTCCAAAAGTCATTAAACTGTGCTCACCCTTTGACCTAGAGATACCGCTACTAGGCTGATATATCAGAGATCTAAGCTAGAGAGAAAGAATCCATATGTAAAAAAAAAAAAATTTATAGCAGCACTTTTTGTAGTAACAAAGAACTGGAAACAAAGTGGGTACCCATCAATTGGGGAATGGTTGAACAAATGATGTCATGTGAATATAATGGAATGTCACTGTGCCATAAGAAAAGATAAAAGAGAAAGATTCGATGATACCTGGAGAGACTTCCATGAGTTGATGTAGAGAGAATGGAACCAAATGAGAAGAGTTGAAACAATGACTACAATGTTGTAAAGAAAAATAATTCTAAGGTACCTAAGAACTATGACCAATGCAATAAACAACCTCCTAGCAGAAAAGTGCTGAACTAAAAGTTCAGAATGTGATATTTTCAAACATAGCCAAAATAGATTTGTTTTCTGTGGCCATACTTATTCATTACAAAGAATAGGATTTTTATTTCTGTTTAGTAATGAGGAGTGGAGAGTGGGGGAAAAAAGAAAAAAAAGGAATTAAAAACATATTAATGAATAAGACCAGAATAATGCAGAAGAAAATTCATAAGGAAACACAAATTTAGGGCAGTGTTGAAACTACCATTTAAATATGAATTGTACATAAAAACTGCACGTGATGGGGAAAAAAGACTAAAATTCATCATTCGTAGACAATCTCCTGTTTTCTTTTTCTGTGCATGTTAAAATGTTTATGTTTGTTGATCTTTGTTAAGTCCATAATTTTTAAAAAGTTGTCTAAAAAGCTAGTGGGAATATAAGAAGTAGGACAAAGTAGACATGTCATGTGGAAGGTCTTACATAACCAACCAGTGGTTAGTTCCTTGACAGGACAGACAATGCCTGACCAAAGGAAGGATGTGGGAAAGTAAAGATATAGCAACCCTTAGTTTCTGAATGTACCAGAGCAAAATACTTTTGGAACCAGTCAAGTTTCTAGGGGAGGGGAAAGGAGGAAGTAGACAAACTAGAGTTAGAAAAGTTTTTATCTTATTAAAAAGAAGAGGCAAAGGGAAAACTAAAGAATCACCATCTTCAGAATAAAAAACTCTGTGACTGAAGACTTATCAAAGAATATAATTCTACAAGAATCAGAAGAACTGAACAGAAGAATAAAATGTACTATTGAGGAGAAGCATACAACAGGTAAAGGAAAAATAATAAAAATGTGAGAATGTAGAATGTATAAGAAATATTTATGAAATGTCTATTGATATTTTCTTGGTTTTGTTGGATCATTGGAGGAAAAAGTATGCATATATAAATATCCTTTTACAATAATTAGGATTCAAATGAGAATGGCTCATGAATGCATTTTCTAAATATTAAGCGTAATATAAATTCAAATTAATCAATCACAGAATCTAAAAGTTGAGAAGAACTTCGGAGGAGAATTAATCCAATCAACCTCTCTACAAAAAGCCACTCTCCATCATATCTAATACACTTTCTTACCTGAAGACCTCCAGTGAGGGGAGAACCACTATTTCCAGGGGTAGTCCCTTCCATTTGAGGGATAGTTCTAATTGTTAAGAAGTTTTTTTCCCTTACTTTGATACTAGATTTTGTTTAACTTAAGTATAACGCTTTACAGTTATTTCTATTACATTTCTTATTGTTTCATTCAGCCCAATGTTCACATTTGTCACAATCTTTTCGAATCCCATTTCAAATCCCTAGATTTAAGCTATGCCTTTCAGATCTATGTCACTTGCAAATTTGATCAGCTAAACTTTTATCTATTTCACTGATAAAAACATTCAATAATTTGAGGCCAAACACAGATCCCTGGGACACTCCCTGGAGACCTCCTTTAAAGTTGACGTGGAACCATTAAGGACTAATCTTTTGGATCCAACCATTCTACTAATTCTATATCTACCTAATTTTATGATCATATAATCTACATCTCTCCAAATTGTCTACAAGCATAACAAGAGAAATTATATTTTCTTCCCTATGAGTCCTTACGGTGTTAATACCAACCATGTAACTGTGGTCTTCTTATAATATAGCATATTGACCAGTCTGGGCTTAAAAAAAAAAACTAACATTACCCTAATGAAGCGACTCAAGGAGTGGCAATAACTTTAATCATTAAGTCATTTTCAGGTTCCCAGAAAAGTTTTAACCTTTGCTTCTTTAAATATATAAGAAAATATATAAGAAATTAAATACTGATTTAAAACTGACCTCAGGACTAACTAACGATATTTGACATATTTTGAGAAGTAATTTTGGATGTGTAATACTGAAAGCAAATAGGAGGGGTGTGCTGGAGCAAGTTCTGAGCAGCTTATGAGGACCAATTTTTAAATTTTTGGTGTGAGCATTTGCAACTCAGAAATCCACAATCAGCTATAAATCAGGGCTAGA